>NC_134363.1:10382647-10627647 GCF_048569485.1 Anomaloglossus baeobatrachus
GGAAGCTCTGTACTCTGTAACTGACATAGGATAGAGAGGAAGCTCTGTACCTCTGTAACTGACATAGGATAGAGAGGAAGCTCTGTACCTCTGCAACTGACATAGGATAGAGAAGAAGCTCTGTACCTCTGTAACTGACATAGGATAGAGAGGAGGCTCTGTACCTCTGTAACTGACATAGGATAGAGAAGAAGCTCTGTACCTCTGTAACTGACATAGGATAGAGAGGAAGCTCTGTACCTCTGTAACTGACATAGGATAGAGAAGAAGCTCTGTACCTCTGCAACTGACATAGGATAGAGAAGAAGCTCTGTACCTCTGTAACTGCCATAGGATAGAGAGGAAGCTCTGTACCTCTGTAACTGACATAGGATAGAGAGGAGGCTCTGTACCTCTGTAACTGACATAGGATACAGAGGAAGCTCTGTACCTCTGTAACTGACATAGGATACAGAGGAAGCTCTGTACCTCTGTAACTGCCATAGGATAGAGAGGAAGCTCTGTACCTCTGTAACTGACATAGGATACAGAGGAAGCTCTGTACCTCTGTAACTGCCATAGGATACAGAGGAAGCTCTGTACCTCTGTAACTGACATAGGATAGAGAGGAAGCTCTGTACCTCTGTAACTGACATAGGATACAGAGGAAGCTCTGTACCTCTAACTGACATAGGATAGAGAGGAAGCTCTGTACCTCTGTAACTGACATAGGATAGAGAGGAAGCTCTGTACCTCTGTAACTGACATAGGATAGAGAGGAAGCTCTGTACCTCTGTAACTGACATAGGATAGAGAGGAAGCTCTGTACCTCTGTAACTGACATAGGATAGAGAGGAAGCTCTGTACCTCTGTAACTGACATAGGATAGAGAGGAAGCTCTGTACCTCTGTAACTGACATAGGATAGAGAGGAAGCTCTGTACCTCTGTAACTGACATAGGATAGAGAGGAAGCTTTGTACCTCTGTAACTGACATAGGATAGAGAGGAAGCTCTGTACCTCTGTAACTGACATAGGATAGAGAGGAAGCTCTGTACCTCTGTAACTGACATAGGATAGAGAGGAAGCTCTGTACCTCTGCAACTGACATAGGATAGAGAAGAAGCTCTGTACCTCTGTAACTGACATAGGATAGATAGGAAGCTCTGTACCTCTGTAACTGACATAGGATAGAGAAGAAGCTCTGTACCTCTGTAACTGACATAGGATAGAGAGGAAGCTCTGTACCTCTGTAACTGACATAGGATAGAGAGGAAGCTCTGTACCTCTGTAACTGACATAGGATAGAGAGGAAGCTTTGTACCTCTGTAACTGACATAGGATAGAGAGGAGGCTCTGTACCTCTGTAACTGACATAGGATAGAGAGGAGGCTCTGTACCTCTGTAACTGACATAGGATAGAGAGGAAGCTCTGTACCTCTGTAACTGACATAGGATAGAGAGGAGGCTCTGTACCTCTGTAACTGACATAGGATAGAGAGGAAGCTCTGTACCTCTGTAACTGACATAGGATAGAGAAGAAGCTCTGTACCTCTGTAACTGACATAGGATAGAGAGGAGGCTCTGTACCTCTGTAACTGACATAGGATAGAGAGGAAGCTCTGTACCTCTGTAATTGACATAGGATAGAGAAGAAGCTCTGTACCTCTGTAACTGACATAGGATAGAGAGGAAGCTCTGTACCTCTGTAACTGACATAGGATAGAGAAGAAGCTCTGTACCTCTGTAACTGACATAGGATAGAGAGGAGGCTCTGTACCTCTGTAACTGACATAGGATAGAGAAGAAGCTCTGTACCTCTGTAACTGACATAGGATAGAGAGGAGGCTCTGTACCTCTGTAACTGACATAGGATACAGAGGAAGCTCTGTACCTCTGTAACTGACATAGGATACAGAGGAAGCTCTGTACCTCTGTAACTGACATAGGATAGAGAGGAAGCTCTGTACCTCTGTAACTGACATAGGATAGAGAAGAAGCTCTGTACCTCTGTAACTGACATAGGATAGAGAAGAAGCTCTGTCCCTCTGTAACTGACATAGAATAGAGAAGAAGCTCTGTACCTCTGTAACTGACATAGGATAGAGAGGAAGCTCTGTACCTCTGTAACTGACATAGGATAGAGAAGAAGCTCTGTCCCTCTGTAACTGACATAGGATAGAGAAGAAGCTCTGTACCTCTGTAACTGACATAGGATAGAGAAGAAGCTCTGTACCTCTGTAACTGCCATAGGATAGAGAGGAAGCTCTGTACCTCTGTAACTGACATAGGATACAGAGGAAGCTCTGTACCTCTGTAACTGACATAGGATAGAGAGGAAGCTCTGTACCTCTGTAACTGACATAGGATAGAGAGGAAGCTCTGTACCTCTGTAACTGACATAGGATAGAGAGGAGGCTCTGTACCTCTATAACTGACATAGGATAGAGAGGAAGCTCTGTCCCTCTGTAACTGTCATAGGATAGAGAGGAAGCTCTGTACCTCTGTAACTGACATAGGATAGAGAGGAAGCTCTGTACCTCTGTAACTGACATAGGATAGAGAGGAAGCTCTGTACCTCTGTAACTGACATAGGATAGAGAGGAGGCTCTGTACCTCTATAACTGACATAGGATAGAGAGGAAGCTCTGTACCTCTATAACTGACATAGGATAGAGAGGATGCTCTGTACCTCTGTAACTGCCATAGGATAGAGAGGAAGCTCTGTCCCTCTGTAACTGTCATAGGATAGAGAGGAGGCTCTGTACCTCTGTAACTGACATAGGATAGAGAGGAGGCTCTGTACCTCTGTAACTGACATAGGATAGAGGAGAGGCTCTGTACCTCTGTAACTGACATAGGATAGAGAGGAGGCTCTGTACCTCTGTAACTGACATAGGATAGAGAGGAAGCTCTGTACCTCTGTAACTGACATAGGATAGAGAGGAAGCTCTGTACCTCTGTAACTGACATAGGATAGAGAAGAAGCTCTGTACCTCTGTAACTGACATAGGATAGAGAGGAAGCTCTGTACCTCTGTAACTGACATAGGATAGAGAAGAAGCTCTGTACCTCTGTAATTGACATAGGATAGAGAAGAAGCTCTGTACCTCTGTAACTGACATAGGATAGAGAGGAAGCTCTGTACCTCTGTAACTGCCATAGGATAGAGAGGATGCTCTGTACCTCTGTAACTGCCATAGGATAGAGAAGAAGCTCTGTACCTCTGTAACTGACATAGGATAGAGAGGAAGCTCTGTACCTCTGTAACTGACATAGGATAGAGAGGAAGCTCTGTACCTCTGTAACTGACATAGGATAGAGAAGAAGCTCTGTACCTCTGTAACTGACATAGGATAGAGAAGAAGCTCTGTACCTCTGTAACTGACATAGGATAGAGAGGAAGCTCTGTACCTCTGTAACTGCCATAGTATAGAGAGGAAGCTCTGTACCTCTGTAACTGACATAGGATAGAGAAGAAGCTCTGTACCTCTGTAACTGACATAGGATAGAGAAGAAGCTCTGTACCTCTGTAACTGACATAGGATAGAGAGGAAGCTCTGTACCTCTGTAACTGACATAGGATAGAGAGGAAGCTCTGTACCTCTGTAACTGACATAGGATAGAGAAGAAGCTCTGTACCTCTGTAACTGACATAGGATAGAGAGGAATCGCTGTACCTCTGTAACTGACATAGGATAGAGAGGAAGCTCTGTACCTCTGTAACTGACATAGGATAGAGAGGAATCGCTGTACCTCTGTAACTGACATAGGATAGAGAGGAAGCTCTGTACCTCTGTAACTGACATAGGATAGAGAGGAGGCTCTGTACCTCTGTAACTGACATAGGATAGAGAGGAAGCTCTGTACCTCTGTAACTGACATAGGATAGAGAGGAAGCTCTGTACCTCTGTAACTGACATAGGATAGAGAGGAGGCTCTGTACCTCTATAACTGACATAGGATAGAGAGGAGGCTCTGTACCTCTGTAACTGACATAGGATAGAGAGGAAGCTCTGTACCTCTGTAACTGACATAGGATAGAGAGGAAGCTCTGTACCTCTGTAATAGTGATGAGCGAGTACTAAAAAGCTCGGGTGCTCGAAGCTCGGGCCGAGCCTCCCAAGATACTCGTGTACTCGGCCCGAGCAACGAGCCCAATGTTATCCTATGGGAGACCCGAGTATTTTTGTGAAATGACCTCCCGGCAGCATGGAGAAACCCTAAAAATGTCACAAAAGTCTCAGAAGAGTGCTCAAATGACATGGCAACAGCATGGGGAAGACCCCTTGAAGCATTTATCACTCAAAAGTCACAGCTGTGAACAATTTTGTCCGCGTTTTACGCCATTTTTACGGACTCACCAGAAAACCTTCCAAAATGACCCCAAAATGATTTTTCATGGCGGAAATGTTAAGGGCACATACCCAATAGTGAGATAGAGCTGGTGTATGTTACTTTTTGAGATCAATACATGAAAGATTTTACGTGAAAACATTGTGTGGCACTCCGATGTCCCTGAGAAGAGACGTACATGAAGGCCTCTTGAGTCTAATGTGCCCATTTTGAGGAAGTGAGTCTTTGTAGTATTTTCCTTTGCCAGGGCAGTCCTAAATTGTGAGGTTCACCAATGCCCCTGCATACAGACGTGCATGAGGGCCTGTAAACCTGAAGTGCCCATTGGAAGGAAGTGGGTGTATTATAGTATAGCCCTTAGGCAGGGAAGCCAAACATTGGGAGGCTCCACGTTGTCCCTGGATAGAGACGTGCATGAAGGCCTGTAAACCTGAAGTGCCCATTGGAAGGAAGTGGGTGTATTATAGTATAGCCCTTAGGCAGGGAAGCCAAACATTGGGAGGCTCCACGTTGTCCCTGGATAGAGACGTGCATGAAGGCCTGTAAACCTGAAGTGCCCATTGGAAGGAAGTGGGTGTATTATAGTATAGCCCTTAGGCAGGGAAGCCAAACATTGGGAGGCTCTACGTTGTCCCTGGATAGAGACCTGTTAGGTTCTTAGTGCCTCCGTGCTTGCATTTAAAAACCGCACGTGTGTGCCTGTTGGTGGCAGCTTTCCGCTGCATTTGTGTGAGTTTTGCACAAACTTGGATATAACACACAAGTCTAGTGAATACACATCAGCACAGCATTGCAAAATGCGCAAGGGCGTTGTCAACGAACAAGGAAGTGGACGTGATGGTGGTGCAGGCAGACACCGAGGTTGTGTGCAAGCTCTAATTTCGCCACAACAAAGGGCCACATCTAGTCGCTCGCACGTCCTGTCCCAAATTCTTGGGGACCGCAGCAGTACACCCCTCTTGAACCAAGACCAGTGTCAACAGGTTGTTAGTTGGATAGCGGATAATGCTTCCAGTCAGATTGGCACCACCACAAACACTCTGTCTTCCACACGGTCAAGTGTCAGTAGCCGTGATACTGCACCGCACATTTCAGAACCTGATCCTCCTTCCTACCACCAGGCCGAGTACACGTCCACGGACATTACTGATCCCACACTTGGACACTCGGAATAGCTGTTCGTTCACGTTTCCATTCACAAATTCTGGCCTCTCGCCAGCTCCTGTTGAAGTGGGCCATGACGAGATTGTATGTACAGATGCACAAATATTTGAGCAGCCACGTTCTCACGAAGTTGGCAACGTGTCTCAACAAGGGGTGGCCGATGATGAGACACAATTGTCAGGAAGTCAGGAGGAGGAGCAGGGTGCGGAAGAGGAAGACGACGTGGTGGATGATCCAGTAACTGACCCAACCTGGCAGGAGGATATGCAGAGCGAGGACAGCAGTGCACAGGGGGAGGGAGGCGTAGCATCACAACAGGCAGTAAGAAGCAGAGTGGTGGCCCCAGGCAGACGTCAGTCAACTGTTCCCCGGAACAACACGACACAAGGTGCCTGTACAAATGTTAGGTCTTCCCGAGTCTGGCTGTAATACTATTGTATGTATTGAGGATTTCGATTGCGTTAGGGCAATGACAACCAGAGACGAGTTCTTGGTGCAAGACATTTATAATATGCAACCAGCAAATATGTACATAAACGGAACAAAAACACAGTAGAACATAAATACAGGAAATACCTTCCAGGGACTGAGCGAAAGGGAATTCCCGGTACCGCGCACCGGACTCCCCCAGGGAGACCACCAACAGCAAACCCCTATACAGGGACTGTCTGGCAATCACCCCAGAAGCCCTAAATGCGCAGCAGCCGGGACACAAAAGGGCAATAGGTAAGTCGAAAAATGTCTGTACGTGATGTGAGTCCAGAGTGGTATTAAACGGAAGGAACCGGGCAGAAGTTCCGACCAAAGACGGCAAACGGAGTCCAGGTACAGCTAGATGATACCAGATGAAGTCCAGAGTCGGTGTCGGTTGTTTTCCAAGAGGATCCGAATAACAATCAGGAACCAAAAGCAGCAGGGCAGGAGCACACAGGAAGCAGTATACTCAGGCACTGGACTAAGCTTTAGGGGCGGCTTTTAAACAGATGGACAGGAAGTAGGGCAACATAACAGAAAACTCCATGTTAACAAAGGGCAAGCTCTTTCAAAAGAAAACTGGAAAACCAGGAACTCTGACACTGGCAGTTTTTTAAGTTGGCTCCAGATGATTCTAAAAAGGCCATTTGCAACACCTGCCATGCCAGCATCAGCAGGGGTACCAAAACTAGCAGCCTGACCACCACCAGCATGATCAGGCACATGTCAGCCAAGCACCCGACTTTGTGGGAAGTACAACAGAGTCGAGGAGCAGTGCTTGCTGATGTCACTGCTACGTCTTCGCTGGTTGTGCATGCGAGCCAATCCCCTGTCCATGCTGCCTGCGAACAAGCCTCCTCCACTCCTGCACCTGCAGTTGCCTACGCAGAAAGAACACCATCATCAAGCACGTCCTTGTCCCAGCGCAACGTTCAGTTATCCATTCAGCAAACCTTTGAGCGCAGGCGCAAATACACTGCCAACACCCCACATGCCACAGTTCTAAATGCTAACATTTCGCGACTGCTTGCGCTGGAAATGTTGCCTTTTAGGCTGGTTGAGACAGAAGCATTCCGCGAACTGATGGTGGCAGCTGTCCCACGTTACTCGGTCCACAGCCGCCACTATTTCTCCCTGTGTGCCGTCCCCGCATTGCATAACTAACCACGTGTCACAAAACATCACACGTGCCCGGAACAACGCTGTTTCAGCCAAAGTCCACCTAACCACAGACACGTGGACAAGTGCATGTGGGCAAGGCCGCTACATCTCGTTGACGTCACACTGGGTTAATATTGTGCAAGCTGGGACCCAGTCTGAGCGAGGGACGGAATACGTCCTTCACACACCAAGTTTTGCAGGCCCTACCTCAGTCAGGGTTTCACACACACTCTACAGCTCCGGAATGTCATGCTCCTCAGCCTCCTCCTCCTCCTGCGCATCCTGATCCACTTTACCCTCCACACCAGTCCCAAGCTGTAAGTGTCGCTGGCGGAGGAGGGGACGGTGCGCTCTCCCACTGCTCGGGTCCGGCTGACGCAGCTCTACGGCTGCTGCTGCTCGTTGGCTCGAGCGATGGCCGGATCCCGGGGACTCGAGCGGCGCTACTCGCCCGTGAGTGAAAAGGGGTGGTTTGGGTTTTGGGGATATTGTCCGTGACGCCACCCACGGTTGTGGTGATTGTGTGGACACCACCGCTGCTCTGGACGGGGATCCCGGGAGCCTGTGACAGGGAGCAGCTTTGTTGTTATTTCTCCCCTACGTGGGTAGGGGGGTTGGTTGTCCCGGGGCCTGGTGATGGGGTAGAGATGGATGACAGGCGGGTTGCGGGGCCTGATGAAGTGCATGGTCGCAGGGGCAGCGCTGTGCCGCACGGCACGGAGGTACTCACTCAGCCCAATGATGATGACACAGTTCAGGGTAAAACAAGTGGCTGGATGGACAGGTCACTCGGACGGCTGCGGTTGTTCCTCCCTGCAGGTTAGTGATGACTGTCTCTCCCTGCACCGAAGTTAAGTGTTGGTAGTGATGGTTTCCCAACGGTAACCCGCTCCCTGACCTGGATATGGGCCGGAGGAGCCCCTTTTGCCCACAGGCGCTGGCCCTGGGAGACGGTTGCCCTTGCCGGTGGCTGTGTCTCCCCTTCACGGTTGTACGGTTGCCTTCTATCTGGACTTGGCTGTTTGGAAACCCTGAGGTCCCCTTCAATAACGGATTTGGCAAATTCACGGCGACACCAAGCCTTGCCGGGATCCGAAAGTCCTCTGCCAATGGTGCTGGCTTCGCTTTGTATACCGGTCCGGTACGGCCGGGTCACCACCCGTCCACGGTCCTTACGGCAGACTCCAATCGGCCTCCACTGCAGACGGTCACCACATCCTGCCAACCTTGCTGTCCTGTCCAGGCCACACACCCGGACCAACTTCAGGCTCTTTGCTGTCACTTTTCTCCTCTCTACTACTTTCCTCCTTCCACTTCCTTAGCTTAACTCTCACTGCCTGTGTTTTCCCTCCTCCTCGGTGGGTGGAGACCAACCGCCTGGCTCCACACCCTGGTGTGGACAACAGCCCCTGGGGAAGGCAACAAGGATTTTGTGTTTTGACTATGATATGCCTGCAGGGAGTGTGGGGTGTTTAAGTGTTGTGCTCTGTGGCCCCTGGCTTGTCCAGGGCGACACAGAAGCACTGCAGCACTGCCTCGGCGAAGCGGCAACAGGCAGTGCTGAAGCTAATCTGCATAGGTGACAAACCCCACAATGCAGAAGAGGTGTGGACAGCTCTGAAACAGCAGGCAGATCACTGGCTCACAACTCTGAACCTAAAGCCAGGAAAGGTGGTGTGTGACAATGGCCGGAACCTGGTGGCGGCTTTGAGGCGAGGCCAGCTGACACATGTTCCATGCTTGGCCCATGTGCTCAACCTCGAGGTTCAGCGGTTTCTAAAGTCATAGTCAGAGCTGTCTGATCTGCTGGTAAAAGTTCGCCGCCTGTCTGCACATTTTCGAAAGTCACCTACTGCTTCAGCCGGCCTTGCCGCCTTAAGACGCCGTTTGCATCTTCCGGCACACAGACTGGTGTGTGATGTCCCCACGCGTTGGAATTCAACTCTGCACATGTTGGTCAGGATATGTGAGCAGAAGAGGGCAGTTGTTGAGTACCTGCATCACCTAAGCCGTCGGGAAATGGGTCAAACTCCACACATAACACCTGAGGAGTGGAGATGGATGTCCGACCTATGCACCATCCGCCAAAACTTTGAGGACTACAACAAGATGGTGAGCGGCGATGACGACATTATTAGCGTCACCATACCGCTTCTCTGCCTTCTAAAATGGTCTCTGCTCAGAAAACAAACATGATGCATTGCAGGCGGAGCGCGATGAGTTTCAGCAAGAAACAGTAGTGGGTGTGGGTGATGATAACACACAGCCCAGCCTCGTCTCATCACAACGTGCAGTGGAGGACTATGACGAGGAGGAGGATGAAGACATGGAGCAACTCTCTGGCCAAATTGAGGATATGACATGCAGTCATATCCTCGGTTCAGCGTGGCTGGCCAGAGGACAGGGTAGATGATGAGGAGGAGGAGGACAGCATGTTCAGTCATCGTGTCGGTCAGGATACTGAAGTGATGGCTGTTAAGAGTCTGGCACACATGGCTGACTTTATGGTAAGCTGCCTGTCTCGTGACCCTCGCGTTAAGAACATCTTGGCCGACAATCATTACTGGTTGGTAACACTGTTAGACCCACGCTAAAAGGAGAACTTTATGTCTCTTATTCCCGAGGCGGAGAGGTCAGGCAAAATGCAGCAGTTCCAGAAGGCCATAGTCACGGAAGTAGGCAAAGCATTCCCCTCACAAAACGCTAGCGGCATAGGTCATGAATCAGTGGACAACCGAGGCGTACAGCCGAGAGAGGCACAAGTCCAATCCGCCAGAGGTAGGGGAACAGTCTTTAAGATGTGTGACAGTTTTCTCAGCCCCTCACGTACCACAGCCCCTGAGGTGCGGGGTAGTGCCACAAGAAATCCTAAGTTTGCCCAGATGCTGAAGGAGTACCTTGCAGATCGAACAACTGTACTCCGACATTCCTCTGTGCCTTACAATTATTGGGTATCCAAGCTGGACACGTGGCATGAATTGGCTCTCTACGCCTTGGAAGGCCTGGCCTGCCCTGCTGCTAGCGTTTTGTCAGAGCGTGTTTTTAGTGCCGCAGGTGGAATCATTACAGATAAACGCACCCGCCTGTCAACTGAAAATGCTGACAAGCTGACTCTGATCAAGATGAACAAGGGTTGGATTGGGCCAGACTTCACCACACCACCAGCAAATGAGAGCGGAATTTAAAGTTTGCCATGTACCTCCACTCACCCATGGGTACACACTTCTGGAGTTTGGCTAATCGCTGGACTGCTCCTCCTTCTCCTCATGCGCCACCATGATGATGACCGTTACAAATTGCAATACTTAGGCCTTTGTTTCAGGTATACCCCCAGTGGTAAATTTTTTCGCCCATTCTTTGCAGAATGGACATTACAACGACAGGAGACCCACTCCTTTGCAATGGGAACAATGTTTTGAGGCCCTCATGCACGTCTCTATCCAGGGACAACGTGGAGCCTGACGCTGCCACCGACTGCCACACACGTGCTGTTTTTAAATGCAAGCACGGACGCAATAAGAACCTAACTGGTTTTTAGGAGCGACAATTACTGAGAAGTCTGACACTATCAGACACTGCTGACTGACGTGTATTATACACTAGACTTGTGCGTTATATAATAGTTTGTGCAAAACGCGCACCTGTACCCTGCCACCGACTGCCACACACGTGCTGTTTTTAAATGCAAGCACGGACGCAATAAGAACCTAACTGGTTTTTAGGAGCGACAATTACTGAGAAGTCTGACACTATCAGACACTGCTGACTGACGTGTATTATACACTAGACTTGTGCGTTATATAATAGTTTGTGCAAAACGCGCACCTGTACCCTGCCACCGACTGCCACACACGTGCTGTTTTTAAATGCAAGCACGGACGCAATAAGAACCTAACTGGTTTTTAGGAGCGACAATTACTGAGAAGTCTGACACTATCAGACACTGCTGACTGACGTGTATTATACACTAGACTTGTGCGTTATATAATAGTTTGTGCAAAACGCGCACCTGTACCCTGCCACCGACTGCCACACACGTGCTGTTTTTAAATGCAAGCACGGACGCAATAAGAACCTAACTGGTTTTTAGGAGCGACAATTACTGAGAAGTCTGACACTATCAGACACTGCTGACTGACGTGTATTATACACTAGACTTGTGCGTTATATAATAGTTTGTGCAAAACGCGCACCTGTACCCTGCCACCGACTGCCACACACGTGCTGTTTTTAAATGCAAGCACGGACGCAATAAGAACATAACTGGTTTTTAGGAGCGACAATTACTGAGAAGTCTGACACTATCAGACACTGCTGACTGACGTGTATTATACACTAGACTTGTGCGTTATATAATAGTTTGTGCAAAACGCGCACCTGTACCCTGCCACCGACTGCCACACACGTGCTGTTTTTAAATGCAAGCACGGACGCAATAAGAACATAACTGGTTTTTAGGAGCGACAATTACTGAGAAGTCTGACACTATCAGACACTGCTGACTGACGTGTATTATACACTAGACTTGTGCGTTATATAATAGTTTGTGCAAAACGCGCACCTGTACCCTGCCACCGACTGCCACACACGTGCTGTTTTTAAATGCAAGCACGGACGCAATAAGAACCTAACTGGTTTTTAGGAGCGACAATTACTGAGAAGTCTGACACTATCAGACACTGCTGACTGACGTGTATTATACACTAGACTTGTGCGTTATATAATAGTTTGTGCAAAACGCGCACCTGTACCCTGCCACCGACTGCCACACACGTGCTGTTTTTAAATGCAAGCACGGACGCAATAAGAACCTAACTGGTTTTTAGGAGCGACAATTACTGAGAAGTCTGACACTATCAGACACTGCTGACTGACGTGTATTATACACTAGACTTGTGCGTTATATAATAGTTTGTGCAAAACGCGCACCTGTACCCTGCCACCGACTGCCACACACGTGCTGTTTTTAAATGCAAGCACGGACGCAATAAGAACATAACTGGTTTTTAGGAGCGACAATTACTGAGAAGTCTGACACTATCAGACACTGCTGACTGACGTGTATTATACACTAGACTTGTGCGTTATATAATAGTTTGTGCAAAACGCGCACCTGTACCCTGCCACCGACTGCCACACACGTGCTGTTTTTAAATGCAAGCACGGACGCAATAAGAACATAACTGGTTTTTAGGAGCGACAATTACTGAGAAGTCTGACACTATCAGACACTGCTGACTGACGTGTATTATACACTAGACTTGTGCGTTATATAATAGTTTGTGCAAAACGCGCACCTGTACCCTGCCACCGACTGCCACACACGTGCTGTTTTTAAATGCAAGCACGGACGCAATAAGAACCTAACTGGTTTTTAGGAGCGACAATTACTGAGAAGTCTGACACTATCAGACACTGCTGACTGACGTGTATTATACACTAGACTTGTGCGTTATATAATAGTTTGTGCAAAACGCGCACCTGTACCCTGCCACCGACTGCCACACACGTGCTGTTTTTAAATGCAAGCACGGACGCAATAAGAACCTAACTGGTTTTTAGGAGCGACAATTACTGAGAAGTCTGACACTATCAGACACTGCTGACTGACGTGTATTATACACTAGACTTGTGCGTTATATAATAGTTTGTGCAAAACGCGCACCTGTACCCTGCCACCGACTGCCACACACGTGCTGTTTTTAAATGCAAGCACGGACGCAATAAGAACATAACTGGTTTTTAGGAGCGACAATTACTGAGAAGTCTGACACTATCAGACACTGCTGACTGACGTGTATTATACACTAGACTTGTGCGTTATATAATAGTTTGTGCAAAACGCGCACCTGTACCCTGCCACCGACTGCCACACACGTGCTGTTTTTAAATGCAAGCACGGACGCAATAAGAACCTAACTGGTTTTTAGGAGCGACAATTACTGAGAAGTCTGACACTATCAGACACTGCTGACTGACGTGTATTATACACTAGACTTGTGCGTTATATAATAGTTTGTGCAAAACGCGCACCTGTACCCTGCCACCGACTGCCACACACGTGCTGTTTTTAAATGCAAGCACGGACGCAATAAGAACATAACTGGTTTTTAGGAGCGACAATTACTGAGAAGTCTGACACTATCAGACACTGCTGACTGACGTGTATTATACACTAGACTTGTGCGTTATATAATAGTTTGTGCAAAACGCGCACCTGTACCCTGCCACCGACTGCCACACACGTGCTGTTTTTAAATGCAAGCACGGACGCAATAAGAACCTAACTGGTTTTTAGGAGCGACAATTACTGAGAAGTCTGACACTATCAGACACTGCTGACTGACGTGTATTATACACTAGACTTGTGCGTTATATAATAGTTTGTGCAAAACGCGCACCTGTACCCTGCCACCGACTGCCACACACGTGCTGTTTTTAAATGCAAGCACGGACGCAATAAGAACCTAACTGGTTTTTAGGAGCGACAATTACTGAGAAGTCTGACACTATCTGGACTGTTTTACACTGTGTACACCAGCCCCAGATATGATGAAGGCTGGTATACGGTCACCACTAGGAATGGCTATATACCCTGCCTGCCTGCCTGTATACTGCTACAATAGTCCTGACAAGGACTCTTCTGGTCACTAGCCTGTATTCCGACCTGGCTATACCCTGCCTGTATATAGCAACAATAGTCCTGAGAAGGACTCTGCTACTGTACTCCGACCTGGCTATACCCTGCCTGCCTGTATACAACTAGAATAGTCCTGAGAAGGACTTCTGGTCACACTGTTTGCAGCCCTGCTCCGGAACTAACTATAAAGGGCCGCAAAGCTTTCCCTGAATCAGCGACACTCTCCCTACACTCACTGTCAGAATAGCTGTGAGCAGAGCACAGCGCGCCGGCCTATATAAAGGCTCGGTGACGCTGTGCAGGCCGGCCAATCACTGCAATTCCACAACTAACAGGGCTGTGGCATTGCAGTGGTCTGCCAGCCAATCCCTGCATGAGGGCTGGCTCTCAAAAGAGCGCCAACATGCAGAAATGAAGACCACGAGTAAAGCACGAGTATCGCGAGATTACTCGGTCCCCGCCGAGCAGCCCGAGTACAGTGATACTCGTGCGAGTACCGAGTAGTGACAAGCATGCTCGCTCATCACTACTCTGTAACTGACATAGGATAGAGAGGAAGCTCTGTACCTCTGTAACTGACATAGGATAGAGAAGAAGCTCTGTACCTCTGTAACTGACATAGGATAGAGAAGAAGCTCTGTACCTCTGTAACTGACATAGGATAGAGAGGAAGCTCTGTACCTCTGTAACTGACATAGGATAGAGAGGAAGCTCTGTACCTCTGTAACTGACATAGGATAGAGAGGAAGCTCTGTACCTCTGTAACTGACATAGGATAGAGAGGAAGCTCTGTACCTCTGTAACTGCCATAGGATAGAGAGGAAGCTCTGTACCTCTGTAACTGACATAGGATAGAGAGGAAGCTCTGTACCTCTGTAACTGCCATAGGATAGAGAGGAAGCTCTGTACCTCTGTAACTGCCATAGCATAGAGAGGAGACTCTGTACCTCTGTAACTGACATAGGATAGAGAAGAAGCTCTGTACCTCTGTAACTGACATAGGATAGAGAGGAAGCTCTGTACCTCTGTAACTGACATAGGATAGAGAAGAAGCTCTGTACCTCTGTAACTGCCATAGGATAGAGAAGAAGCTCTGTACCTCTGTAACTGACATAGGATAGAGAGGAAGCTCTGTATCTCTGTAACTGACATAGGATAGAGAGGAAGCTCTGTACCTCTGTAACTGCCATAGGATAGAGAAGAAGCTCTGTACCTCTGTAACTGACATAGGATAGAGAGGAAGCTCTGTACCTCTGTAACTGACATAGGATAGAGAGGAGGCTCTGTACCTCTGTAACTGACATAGGATAGAGAGGAAGCTCTGTACCTCTGTAACTGCCATAGGATAGAGAGGAAGCTCTGTACCTCTGTAACTGCCATAGGATAGAGAGGAAGCTCTGTACCTCTGTAACTGACATAGGATAGAGAGGAAGCTCTGTACCTCTGTAACTGCCATAGGATAGAGAGGAAGCTCTGTACCTCTGTAACTGCCATAGGATAGAGAAGAAGCTCTGTACCTCTGTAACTGACATAGGATAGAGAGGAAGCTCTGTACCTCTGTAACTGTCATAGGATAGAGAAGAAGCTCTGTACCTCTGTAACTGACATAGGATAGAGAGGAAGCTTTGTACCTCTGTAACTGACATAGGATAGAGAGGAAGCTCTGTACCTCTGTAACTGACATAGGATAGAGAAGAAGCTCTGTACCTCTGTAACTGCCATAGGATAGAGAGGAAGCTCTGTACCTCTGTAACTGCCATAGGATAGAGAAGAAGCTCTGTACCTCTGTAACTGACATAGGATAGAGAGGAAGCTCTGTACCTCTGTAACTGACATAGGATAGAGAGGAAGCTCTGTACCTCTGTAACTGCCATAGGATAGAGAAGAAGCTCTGTATCTCTGTAACTGACATAGGATACAGAGGAAGCTCTGTATCTCTGTAACTGACATAGGATAGAGAGGAAGCTCTGTACCTCTGTAACTGACATAGGATAGAGAGGAGGCTCTGTACCTCTGTAACTGACATAGGATAGAGAGGAAGCTCTGTACCTCTGTAACTGACATAGGATAGAGAGGAAGCTCTGTACCTCTGTAACTGACATAGGATAGAGAGGAAGCTCTGTACCTCTGTAACTGCCATATGATAAAGAGGAGGCTCTGTACCTCTGTAATTGACATAGGATAGAGAGGAAGCTCTGTACCTCTGTAACTGCAATTGCATAGAGAGGAAACTCTGTACCTCTGTAACCCAAAATTGGGCAAAAAACATCTCATGATAGAGGGTTTTGAATGAAATTTTAAAATCTTTCACGCAGGTTAATGACGAGGTGACAAATTTGCCAGCAAGTCTTGCGGAAGGTAAAATCAGAGTAACTCGCAATGGACTGACGGGAACGGTGGAGACTAAATCTGGTGTGACCGCCACTTTTGACTGGAACTGGCGCAGTTCAGTATCCGTACCCAGCAGCTACTACAATGTTGTGTCTGGTCTCTGTGGAAACTTCAATCAAGATCCAAACGACGATCAAAAATCACCCAATGGAACCCTAGTCAACAATACCGTAGACTGGGCATCTTCATGGAAAGTCAACGATCGAGATCCATTCTGCTTTGACTCTTGTCCAGGGCAATGTCCAACGTGTGAAGAGAGCAAGAAGAAACTCTATGGGGGAGATGACAATTGTGGCCTCATGTTGAAAAAAGATGGACCTTTCCGAGACTGTATCTCCAAAGTTAGTCCGGACAACTTTTTCGATGGTTGTCTCTATGATGTCTGTACCAATGACGGAGCTAAACTTATCCTTTGTCAAGCTCTGGAGTCATATGCAAGTACATGCATGAGTCAAGGAATAAGGATCTATGACTGGAGAACGTCCTCCAATTGCCGTAAGTACTACTTAAATTGAACCCCTTTAAGTTTTTCAGTTTTTAGATGTTACTTATTTTAGCCCATCTTGATTCCGTCTTTTGTTTTGTTCTTTTGTAGCAAAAATATGTGAAGATCCAAACAGTCACTACAATGCATGTGGAAATGCTTGTCCAGCAAGTTGCGCCGACAAAGGTTCTGCTGCAAAGTGCACAAAACCATGTATGGAAACATGTGAGTGTAATACGAACATGGTCCTCAGTGGTGACAATTGTGTTCCCACCACAAGCTGCGGATGTCAACATAATGGAAAATATTATGATCCTCAGCAGACCTGGTACAATGAAAACTGCAATGTACAATGTAAATGTGACCCAGACCTGGCCCAGGTGGTCTGCAAGTCATCCAGATGTAAAGACGGCGAGGCGTGTAGCATTGTCAATGGGATACGAGGCTGCAATCCTACCGGCGGGTCTTCCATCTGCATAGCCTCCGGTGATCCTCATTACACCACATTTGATAAAAAGAAAGTGGACTTTATGGGCACTTGTATCTACCAACTGGTAGGAGTAACTCAACCATCATTGACCCAGTTCTCGATCAAGGTTAAGAATGAGCAACGTGGTAACAAAGCCGTGTCCTTCACCAAAGATGTGATATTGGAGGTCTATGACACAACAGTAACCATGAGTAAAGACTATCCGAAAAAAATCAAGGTAAAACATGTAATTTTTTAAAAAATTATAAGTCAAAATATTGGGATTTCATTCCAAAATAGAAAGGGTCACTCTATGTAGCACATGACGGGACCGTTGTACTTTAAGAAGAACCATTGGTCATAATCGGCCAGTAGGCTTATTTCACCCCTGTACTGGTTGGAAAAGGAAGCTGTCACAATTTTTGACTTATCGTGGCAAAAACCAAGCCTGGCAACTAGGAAAATAGTATCAAATTTCCAATGGTTTTGGATATTTGGTTGGATCAAGCAAAATTAGTGCTATGGTATGGGGATAAATGTTATGGTCACCGGGCGAGCTCAGATGTTACTGGACCCACTGGGCCACAACACACAGAGAAAACCAAGAGTGGCTTGACTATGGACCTGAGACTGGTCTTCTCCAGAGCTCCTGATAGGGAAGGTGATTCGCTGCAGGTATTGGTCTAAGTGCCACTCGGGAAGACTGGGGTCATGTTTGCTGGCCCCAGGGGGACAGGAGCAACAGTCTCTCGAATAGGGTTGCGCCAGCAGCTGTTGTAGAGATTCCGTCCAAGATGGATGGATGGATGGATGGATGGATGGATGCAGCAACTGGTGACGATCCTTCAAGGTAGCAGGTATTGTGATAGGTGGCTGGTGTGGCGGCTTGCAACAAGAGGAAGGGATACGGCAGCAGCCCTCTGTATTGCAAACAGATATCAGCAACTGAACTAGCACTATGAATAAACGGCAGCAGTGCTGTGCTAAGGAACCTGACTGTCAAGCTACCGCTAGGGGGCGCTGGGACTCAGGTAGAAAGAGAACTCCTGAGTGCAGTTAGACAGAAGCCCAATAGAGGTCGCTATTACAAGAGCAAGGATAGTTGATCAGTCAGGGTCTATGCCGGGATGTCATGTCTGTACCGAGGAGAAAGCAAGCCAAAGTCAAAGAACAGAGCCGAGGTCAGATACTGGGAGAGAAAGTAAGCACAGGGGAGGGAGTGGAGGACATAGAACAGGACCGGAGTCCGGAGGACATTGAGGAACGGAGGTAAGGTCGGGAAGAAGGGGCGGAGGTCAGGACAGGCTGGGGAAATAGAGGTCAGGTCACGTTGGGGAATAGGAGGAAAGGTCAGGACGGGCAAGGGGAACGGAGGTCACAGAGAACTTCTCTCAAGAGCAGTACACGCAGCGGAGCTGGAAATATTACTGGTGGCATCCCGAAGGTAGCAGCACCATGATATGGTGGTGAAACCCCTAGAACGAGGCCAGAACAAACAGGCCCCTCCCAATGGACCTAAACCCCGGAGGCATGATACATGCACCGGCTCAGGAACAGCAGAGACATGCATGAATCATGACACTGACTGTAGCAATTAATCAAAGTCTAACTCATTTCCCTGGCAACTCTAAAAGGGCAGAGTTGCCTTAAATACCTGCAGCCTCTCAACTGACCAGGGAGGCACATCCAGATTAGGAGGACGCCAGCCCTTTAGGAAAGGGGGCATGGCCATGGGTGCACCCTACGGGTAGAGGCCTGGAGCCTGTCAGGAGTACAGACGCTCTGTGAGGCTGCAGCATGGGACGGGGATGGAACCACCGCCGCAGGACACCTTCACAGGTGAGGGAAACAACGTCCTCATTGGGGAAGGGGAGTAGTACCATGCGAGGATGCCGGCATGAGCGTTACAATATATAACTGGAGGTTCATATCAACTTGTGGAGGGTGCTCTGTAACATTATTGGAATGGATAGGTTATTGGTGTCACTTATGTAACCTTATCATGTGTTTTCAATAGGTTGATGGACGCTTTGTGGCCTTACCCTACATTTTTAAGTCCAAAAAGCTTGTGGCCTTCATATCCGGAACCCATACAGTTATCCAAGCAATTTTTGGCCTGACATTAAGTTATGATGGTTGGAGCTATGCTACTGTAAGGCTGCCAAACACCTACAAAGGAGCTGTCAATGGTTTATGTGGAAACAACAATGGAGACCCTGAAGATGATTTCCTCCTACGAGATGGAGGAAGAGCCAAAAATCCAGACGAATTTGGAAAGCACTGGAAGGTGCAAGAAGTAAAAGGATGTGAAGATGTATGTCAGGATTGTCCAAAGTGTAAAGAGACTGATAAAGAGTTTTACAAGAGTGACCAGTATTGTGGCCTTCTCATCAAACCCGATGGACCCTTCAGCCAATGCCATAAGTCTATCGATCCAGCTTCTTTCTTTGATGACTGTGTATTCGATGCGTGCGCCTACAAGGGTCACCAGTCCGTTGTCTGTGACAACATCGCAGCATATGTTTCACAATGTCAGACAAATGGGTCCATGGTCAAAGAGTGGAGGATGCCAACTTTCTGCCGTAAGTTGTCTTTCCTAGTGGATAACCAACACTCTTGATAAGAATTATAGTCATGAATTTCCTAATAATTTGTATGTATATCAGAATGGATTTTCTGTATTTATTAAAGTCAATTTTTTTCTATTCAGAACTCTCCTGCCCTCCAAATAGTCATTACAACCTCCTTGGAGATGGATGTCCCGTCACTTGTTTGGGTCTAACATCTCCACCGACTTGTGATAAGTCCTTCACTGAAGGCTGCTACTGTGATGATGGCTTCGTGCTGAGTGGAGATGACTGTGTGCCTATTGCAGAGTGCGGCTGCTCCTATCAAGATGTCTACTACAAGACCGGTCAAGAATTCTTCAAAGACGATCTCTGCCAGAAGAAATGTACTTGTGGGAACAACGGCATCACCACCTGCCAGGACCACAGCTGTGGTCCCAATCAAGCATGCAAAGTAGTAGATGGTGTCCTGGGCTGTAATGTCAAAGAGTGGGGTCAGTGTATAGCATGGGGAGATCCTCACTATATCAACTTCGATAATGTCTACTATGACATGCAAGGCCTCTGTCAATACACCCTTGTCAGGGTGAAAAAAGCCAACTTTGAGGTGGCAGTGGAAAATGAGCCATATGGAAATGTTGCCGTTACCAAATCAGTCACAGTGACCATCGGAGACCATGTCATACACCTGGGGAGAGGAGGAACCTGGACCATAGAGGTTGGTGCAACCATTACACTGATAACATCACCATTTCGTGATCATCTTTGACTGTTCTCTCCAACTAGGTGGATTTATATTTAGAAAAAAAAACATTTTTAAGGTTACATTTTTGTTTTTTTTCTTTAATTCTTAGGTCAATGGAGAGCGGTACAATGTCCCTTGTAAATCACAAAAATGGGGATACTGGATAAACCAGGAAGGGAATAATGTGATTCTCCAGACCACGCATGGCTTTACGGTATTATTCGACCAACAGTATTTTGTATCAGTCTGGGTACCCAGCTCATTTACTGGACAAACCGAAGGCCTGTGTGGCAACTACAATAAGAACTCAGGCGATGACTTCCGTCTTCCTAATGGCACCATCGTCACTGATTTCTCCTCATTTGCTGAGTCCTGGACAGTAGGAAAACATGGATCGACCTGCAGAGGATGTTCTGGAAGTCAATGTCCAACTTGTAGTGAAGCTGCAACCACCGAAGCCAATTCTCCCACCAAATGTGGAATAATTTCAGACCCTCAAGGTCCATTTAAGGACTGTCATGCCTTGGTGCCTCCAGAAAGATATGGCAAGAGTTGTGTATTTGATGTTTGTGCTGGACGTGGTGGCCAAGAAGCCCTATGTGCTAATCTACAGGCCTACACAGCATTGTGCCAAGAAAAAGGTGTCAAACTTCAACCTTGGAGAGACATTGCCAACTGCCGTAAGTCAAGTGTAATGCTCATTTTCCGAAATTAGAATTGCTATAAGTTTTTGATATTTTCCTGGTAAATCCCAGAAATGTGATCCTTATCACTAATTATTGTCCACAATTGCTTTGTGCCTCAGGAGGCACAGTTTGCGTCGTAATAGAGTCAACTATGCTATTGGTTTTGATTTAGGACAAATGGTTGAACTTCTAACTTTTCGCCAATATTGGGCTTAAATCTTTTATCTTTGATCTACTCTCACAATAACTATGGGATAACCTGGACTCTCAAGCTGTCCCTCAAGCTCGGTGACCCTATGTTATCCATAATCTCAGGGATACTCCTGATGGTGGAAAGGCCTGAGTCCCCATCATCAGTCTTGATTCCTCCTCCGCTGTCCCACCAAGCTAAGGGGCCCTATGCTAGCCTTAATCTCAAGGATACTCCTGATGATGGAGAGGTCTGAGTCCCTATCACCAGTCCTGATTCCTCCTCCGCTGTCTCACCAAGCTAAGTGGCCCTATACTATCCCTAATCTCAAAAATACTCCTCATGGTGGAGAGGCCTGAGTCCCCATCACCAGTCCTGATTCATCCTCTACTGTCCCACCAAGCTAAGTGGCCCTATGCTATCCATAATTTCAGGGATACTCCTGATGGTGGAGAGGTCTGAGTCTCCATCACCAGTCCTGATTCATCCTCCACTGTCCCACCAAGCTAAGTGGCTCTATGCTATCCATAATCTCATGGATACTCCTGATGGGGGAGAGGTCTGAGTCACCTTCCTGGCCCTGCTCCTGATCAGTCCTAATCGGATTCACCCTTCCCCCAGGGAGGGACGGGACAGGAGTGTGATGAAAGCCTCAGACAAAGACAGACAAGGGAAAACTGCCACATAGCACGCACACAAAGGTAAAGACATAAGAGGTTCAGGAGGAAAAACAAGACCAGGAAGGAAGCTACAAAACAACAGGGGTAAACTTCACAACCACACCAAGCAATGAGCACAATGTTCATCAGTAAGTCTAGGACACCACACCTAACAGACCAACATAAAATAAACTATAGCTGGCATGGGTGGAAGGTTTCAACCAGCATAAATAGGAGGGGACATTATTTTGTTATAAATGACTATGACTGAGCACACAGCAGGTTGATGCCCGAGTCTGCCTCTGTTGATCCCTGACACCAGAGAAACCATCGGGCAAAGTGTCAGAATCTACAATCTGAACAGTGCCCAACACAGCGATAACAGTTTGAAAGGTTTGTGCAAAACTCCATGTGACATCTACACCCCGATTTAATAATCTTCCATGCGCGTAGAGAAGATGAATACATTTATAAATGTTTCTTAAGTTCCTCTTGCTTTAATACTTGTATGACAAAGCTTCTTCAATGATATATTTTGTCTTCTCCTTTCAGCATTCACATGTCAAGCCAACAGTCACTACTCTCCATGCACCCAAACCTGTGGCGCCACTTGCTATAGCCTCATTGCTCCAACTACTTGCACTGACCAATGTTTTGAGGGATGTGAGTGTGACCCTGGATATGCATTTGATGGGAACAACTGTGTGACAATAGACCATTGCGGATGTTTGCATAATGGAAGGTATCTGAAGGTGAGATGACACTAGATGACGGCTGGTGAACCGGAAGGACAGAAAGATCTAAAACATTACATCTTGTGTATTATACAATACGTTTTACTACTTTTTAGGCAAATGAAAGCGTACAAAATGAGGACTGCAGTGACGAGTGCACTTGTGATCCTAAGTTGGGGGTAACCTGTCATAAACGGTCTTGTGCCACAGATGAGAAATGTCAACTCTTGGATGGGGTGAGGTCTTGCGTCAGCACAGGTAAGTGCAATGAAGTCGTAGGAATGGTTGACTTGATGCATGATGGATTGTTAGATGTTCTGGTCCATCATCACATGTCCTACATGAGAATAGTTGGTACAATGAGGTCATTTTCTAGATTCTATAGCTAAGTCATCTAACTTTCGACTTCCATATTTTGTTTTACATAATTCCAGATCCTTGCAAGTCTAAGTCATGTCGTTGGAAGGAGACCTGTAAAGTTCAAGATGACAAAGCAGTGTGTTTCCCGAATTACGATGGCCTGTGCTGGGCATGGGGAGATCCTCATTTCCACACCTTTGATGGGAAGGACTTCAGCTTTCATGGCACCTGCAGCTACGTCCTTGCTAAATACTCTGGGAAGGATCCCACCCTGGAACCATTCGAGATCGTCATAAAGAATGATAATAGGGGAAGCCAAGTCGCTTCGTTTGTCAGGAGGATGGAAGTTACTATTTATGACATCGTACTCAGTGTTCAAGTTGGAGAGTTCCCCAAAATGCGAGTAAGAGTCTTAAATTATTTACTATGGATGATTTGATGGCTTCTCCTTTTTTCCTTCAGCCTCCAACAGATAATTTCAGTGATATCACTCAAAAGTCTGCCTCATTGGGGTGCACATATAAGAACTTTCACAGCCCCGTTGAGACAACCTCTCGAGTGATGACTTCCCATCAGAAACTAGACATAGCATGGTGAAACCATCAGAAGAAACACCACGAGAAGCACAGTGTTAGTTAAGATAGTTTTCATTTACCCTTGTGCCTATTTGTGGGGGTTTTATTACTGGGTTTCTGGCCCGCCCTAAGATTGGGGAGGAGTAGTACCAGGGCTCGGTCAGGAAACAGGGTCAAGCTGGGGGCTTGAACCTGGCAACCATCAAGCCTAACCTCAAGATAAGGAACAATGCAGATGTCAAGCTACCACTAGGGAACGCGCAGGGACTCAGATAGGAAAAGAACACTTGAGTGTGGTTAGAGAGAAGCCCACTAGAGGTCGCAAACACAGGAGCAGGCATAGTCGATCAGTCAGGGTCTATGCCGGGATGTCTCGTCTGTACAGAGGAGGAACCAAGCCAGAGTCAAGGAACAGAGCCGAGGTCGGATACCAGGAGAGCAAGTAAGCACAGGGTAGGGAGTGGAGGACACGGAACAGGACAGAAGACAGGAGAACAGGGAGGTATGAAGGTCAGGTTGGGTAACAGGGATGGATGTCAGGATGGACAAGAACAATGAGGCTCAGGACAGGCTGGAGAGATGGAGGTCAGATCAGGTCGGGGGAATGGAGGTCAGGACAGGACGGGCAGGAGGGAAGGAGGGTTGGTCAGGTAAAAGGAACGAAGGTCAGGACAAACAGTACCTGTTAGCAGAATGAAAACAGAGAGCCTCTCAAGGGAATAGCGCATGCAGCAGAGCCGGAAATATTACTGGCGGCATCCCAGAGGCAGCAGCACCAAAATATGGCAGCGTGACCCCCAGAATGAGGCCAGAACGAACAGGCCCCTCCCAAGAGACCTAAACCCCGGAGGCAGGATACATGCACTGGCTCGGGGATGGCAGATCCATGCATGAATCATGAAAGCAGGGGGCCTAGTCTTAGGGTCAGCCTAGAAGCCCCTGTTCTATCGGTAGATACCCCGTGACAGTAACCCCCTTTACAGAATAGTTCCAGGTAGAATCTAATTTATGGGAACTGTGGACCCATAATAATCACATTTCAATATTAGGTGGTCAAGCTCCATCATCATTGCTCACTGAACTCTTCATTCTTCACACAGGTTAACGATGAGTTGACCAACTTGCCGGTGAGTCTAGCTGATGGAAAACTGAATGTCCACCGTAGTGGATTGACGGCTATTATTGAAGCTGCATGTGGGATGACCGCAACATTCGACTGGAATTGGCATGCCAAGGTAAAAATTCCCAGCAGTTACCACAATGCTGTGTCTGGTCTCTGTGGAAATTTCAATGAAGATCCAAATGACGAACAAAAATTACCCAATGGATCCCTGGTCAACTCCACCGAAGATTGGGCGTCTTCATGGAAAGTCTACGATCGTGATCCATTCTGCTTTCACTCTTGTCAAGGCCATTGTCCGACCTGTGATGAAAACAAAAAGAAACTCTACGGAGGAAATGATTATTGTGGCATGCTATTCAAAAAAGATGGACCCTTCCGAAATTGCATCCCCGAAATCATTCCGAATAAGTTCTTTGATGCTTGTCTTTTTGATGTCTGTATAAATGATGGATCGAGAAGTATTCTGTGTCAAACCCTGGAGACATATGCAAGTACTTGTCTGGCCCAAGCAACTAAGATCTTCGACTGGAGAACACCTTCAAACTGTCGTAAGTTCTTGTTTTTTCTTTACAATCTTCCGTATTGACTCGGGAGACAGTTTTCTTTCCGATAGGGCCACTTTCTAATTTAAAGTGAAGCTCGCTTTCCAGCTTTCCTGTGTAGACTGGTGCAGTGTCATCTCAACCAAATCAGCAGAGAATAAAGTCAACAGCATCCTCTGATTATTTTTTAAGGGAAAGGTTAACTGAGTAATTTCATTATCATTAGAGGATTGGGTCAGCCTAATCACCTCATTGTCATCACCAGAGTCACAAAGGTTAGCAGTCTTTATTTTTAGAGGACAGAATCAGACCAGTCTTCTCATTGGTGGATAGAGTAGACAGTGTCATCTTTTTATTATTAGAGGATAAAATCAGCATGAAATTATTAGATGACAGAGTCACCATAATCTTCCCATTATCATTAAAGGATAGAATCAGCAGTATGATCTCTTTATTATTAGAGGATAGATACAGCAGAGTCATCTCAATAGAGGACAGAGTGAGCAGTGTAATTTCTTTATCATTAGAGGGCAGGGTCAGTAGAGTCATCTCATTCTCATCTGAAGAAAGAGTCAGTAGAGTCATCTCTTTATCATTAGAGGATAATGACAGTAGATTCATCTTATTAGAGGACAGGGTCAGTAGAGTCAATTTTTTAGAGTCAGAAGAGTAATCTTTTTATCATTAGAGGATAAAGTCAGCAGAGTCTTCTCATTAGAGGATAGAGTCAGCAGAGTCATCTCATTAGATGACAGAGTAAGCAGAATAATTTATTTATCATTCAAGGGCAGGGTCAGTACAATGTTGAGTCAGCGGAGTCATCTCTTTATCACTAGAGGATAGAGTCAGGAGAATCATCTCACTAGAGGATAGAGTTAGCAGAATCATCTCCTTAGAAGATAGAGTCAGCAGAGTCATCTCATTAGAGGTTAGAGTCAGCAGAGTTATCTCAATAGAGGAGAGAGTCAGCAGAGTCATCTCATTAGAGGATAGAGTCAGCAGAGTTATCTCATTAGAGGGTAGAGTCAGCAGAGTTATCTCATTAGAGGGTAGAGTCAGCAGAGTTATCTCATTAGAGGGTAGATTCAGCAGAGTTATCTCAATAGAGGGGAGAGTCAGCGTAATCATCTTATTAGAGGATAGAGTCAGCAGAGTAATCTCATTAGAGGATAAAGTCAGCATCATCATCTTATTAGAGGATAGAGTCAGTAGAGTCATCTTATTAGAGGATAGAGTCAGCAAAATCATCTTATTAGAGGATAGAGTCAGCAGAGTTATCTCATTAGAGGATAGAGTCAGCAGAGTTATCTCAATAGAGGGGAGAATCAGTAGAGTTATCTCATTAGAGGATAGAGGCAGCAGAGTCATCTTATTAGAGGATAGAGGTAGCAGAGTTATATCATTAGAGGATAGAGTCAGCAGAGTTGTCTCATTAGAGGATAGAGTCAGTAGAGTCATCTCATTAGAGGATAGAGTCAGCAGAGTTATCTCATTAGAGGATAGAGTCAGCAGAGTTATCTCAATAGAGGGGAGAGTCAGTAGAGTTATCTCATTAGAGGATAGAGTCAGCAGAGTCATCTCATTAGAGGATAGAGTCAGCAGAGTGATCTCATTAGAGGATAGAGTCAGCAGAGTTATCTCATTGGAGGATAGAGTCAGCAGAGTTATCTCATTGGAGGATAGAGTCAGCAGAGTTGTCTCATTAGAGGATAGAGTCAGCAGAGTGATCTCATTAGAGGATAGAGTCAGCAGAATTATCTCATTAGAGGAGTCAGCAGAGTTATCTCATTAGAGGATAGAGGCAGCAGAGTTGTCCCATTAGTGATGTCCTTTGTGTCCCTGTGTCCTCCCAGCTCAGGCACCAGACATAGCGCAGATTTCCTGGAAAGCTCCTCTTCTCTGCAGCATTGTATCTCCGTTAATTAGACTTTCTTTGTGTTTCAGCTAAGCTGTGCGAGGATAAGAACAGCCACTATAACGCGTGTGGCAATGCGTGTCCTGCCAGCTGCTCGGACAGGAATGCTCCCGCGCTCTGCACCAAGCCCTGCATAGAGACCTGTGAGTGCAACGAGCGCATGCTCCTCAGCGGGAATAGTTGTGTCCCCATCTCCAGCTGCGGATGTCAATACAATGGCCGCTATTACGAGCCTAAAGAAACCTGGTCCAATGAGCAGTGCACCGTCCTCTGCACTTGTGACCCGATCCTTGGACTAATGAACTGTCAAGACACCAGTTGTAAAAATGGCGAGACGTGCATGGTGGTCAATGGGAAACGTGGCTGCCACCCCACTGAGTATTCCACGTGTGTGGTTTCTGGGGATCCCCATTATAAAACATTTGATGGCAGAAGATTCCCCTATATGGGAAGCTGCATATACCAGCTGGTGAAGATGACGTCCAACCATTCATCCCTGGTCCAGTTCCAAATCATCGTAGAGAATGATCACAGAGGTAACAAAGCCGTGTCCTTCACCAAGGAAGTGACGCTGACGGTCTACAACGTGACCGTGACCATGAGCAAAGACCACCCGCAACAGATCAAGGTACGGGGGAAAGCGTGACCATAGAGGCATACAAAGGGAAGATAAAGGGATAGATGGACAGATAGCAGGCGGACAGCAGATCAAGGTACGGGGGAAAGCGTGACCATAGAGGCATACAGGGGGAAGATAAAGGGATAGATGGACAGATAGCAGGCGAACAGCAGATCAAGGAACGGGGGAAAGTGTGACCATAGAGGCATACAGGGGGAAGATAAAGGGATAGATGGACAGATAGCAGGCGGACAGCAGATCAAGGAACGGGGGAAAGCGTGACCATAGAGGCATACAGGGGGAAGATAAAGGGATAGATGGACAGATAGCAGGCGGACAGCAGATCAAGGTACGGGGGAAAGCGTGACCATAGAGGCATACAGGGGGAAGATAAAGGGATAGATGGACAGATAGCAGGCGGACAGCAGATCAAGGAACGGGGGAAAGCGTGACCATAGAGGCATACAGGGGTAAGATAAAGGGATAGATGGACAGATAGCAGGCGGACAGCAGATCAAGGTACGGGGGAAAGCGTGACCATAGAGGCATACAGGGGGAAGATAAAGGGATAGATGGACAGATAGCAGGCGAACAGCAGATCAAGGAACGGGGGAAAGTGTGACCATAGAGGCATACAGGGGGAAGATAAAGGGATAGATGGACAGATAGCAGGCGGACAGCAGATCAAGGAACGGGGGAAAGCGTGACCATAGAGGCATACAGGGGGAAGATAAAGGGATAGATGGACAGATAGCAGGCGGACAGCAGATCAAGGTACGGGGGAAAGCGTGACCATAGAGGCATACAGGGGGAAGATAAAGGGATAGATGGACAGATAGCAGGCGGACGACAGATCAAGGTACGGGGGAAAGCGTGACCATAGAGACATACAGGGGGAAGATAAAGGGATAGATGGACAGATAGCAGGCGGACAGCAGATCAAGGTACGGGGGAAAGCGTGACCATAGAGGCATACAGGGGTCAGATAAAGGGATAGATGGACAGATAGCAGGCGGACGACAGATCAAGGTACGGGGGAAAGCGTGACCATAGAGACAAACAAAGGGAAGATAAAGGGATAGATGGACAGATAGCAGGCGGACAGCAGATCAAGGTACGGGGGAAAGCGTGACCATAGAGGCATACAGGGGGAAGATAAAGGGATAGATGGACAGATAGCAGGCGGACAGCAGATCAAGGTACGGGGGAAAGCGTGACCATAGAGGCATACAGGGGTCAGATAAAGGGATAGATGGACAGATAGCAGGCGGACAGCAGATCAAGGTACGGGGGAAAGCGTGACCATAGAGGCATACAGGGGGAAGATAAAGGGATAGATGGACAGATAGCAGGCAGACGACAGATCAAGGTACGGGGGAAAGCGTGACCATAGAGACATACAAAGGGAAGATAAAGGGATAGATGGACAGATAGCAGGCGGACAGCAGATCAAGGTACGGGGGAAAGCGTGACCATAGAGGCATACAAAGGGAAGATAAAGGGATAGATGGACAGATAGCAGGCGGACAGCAGATCAAGGTACGGGGGAAAGCGTGACCATAGAGGCATACAGGGGTATGATAAAGGGATAGATGGACAGATAGCAGGCGGACGACAGATCAAGGTACGGGGGAAAGCGTGACCATAGAGGCATACAGGGGTCAGATAAAGGGATAGATGGACAGATAGCAGGCGGACGACAGATCAAGGTACGGGGAAAGCGTGACCATAGAGACATACAAAGGGAAGATAAAGGGATAGATGGACAGATAGCAGGCGGACAGCAGATCAAGGTACGGAGGAAAGCGTGACCATAGAGGCATACAGGGGGAAGATAAAGGGATAGATGGACAGATAGCAGGTGGGCAGCAGATCAAGGTACGGGGGAAAGCGTGACCATAGAGGCATACAGGGGGAAGATAAAGGGATAGATGGACAGATAGCAGGCGGACAACAGATCAAGGTACGGGGGAAAGCGTGACCATAGAGGCATACAGGGGGAAGATAAAGGGATAGATGGACAGATAGCAGGCGAACAGCAGATCAAGGAACGGGGGAAAGCGTGACCATAGAGGCATACAAAGGGAAGATAAAGGGATAGATGGACAGATAGCAGGCGGACAGCAGATCAAGGTACGGGGGAAAGCGTGACCATAGAGGCATACAGGGGGAAGATAAAGGGATAGATGGACAGATAGCAGGTGGACAGCAGATCAAGGTACGGGGGAAAGCGTGACCATAGAGGCATACAGGGGTAAGATAAAGGGATAGATGGACAGATAGCAGGCGGACAGCAGATCAAGGTACGGGGGAAAGCGTGACCATAGAGGCATACAGGGGGAAGATAAAGGGATAGATGGACAGATAGCAGGCAGACGACAGATCAAGGTACGGGGGAAAGCGTGACCATAGAGGCATACAGGGGGAAGATAAAGGGATAGATGGACAGATAGCAGGCGGACAACAGATCAAGGAACGGGGGAAAGCGTGACCATAGAGGCATACAGGGGGAAGATAAAGGGATAGATGGACAGATAGCAGGCGGACAGCAGATCAAGGAACGGGGGAAAGCGTGACCATAGAGGCATACAGGGGGAAGATAAAGGGATAGATGGACAGATAGCAGGCGGATGACATAGATAGATGAATGTTTTATAAATATGAGAAAGTGAGAAACAGATGAAAATTGTATAAGAAAGAGGAAAGAAGCAAGGAAAAAAGACAAAGAAAGAAGGAAAAAGGGAAAGAGAGAAATAAAGTGAGTAAAAAGAAAAGAAAGAAAGAAAGGAAGAACGAAAGAAAGAAGAGAGTGAGAAAGAAAGAGAAAAAAATGTATAAGAAAGAGGAAGGAAGGAAAAATGGAAAGAGAAAGAAAGAGAAAGAAAGAAAGAAAGAAAGAAGGAAAAAAGGAAAGAGAAAGAAATAAAGTGAGAAAGAAGGAAAGAAAGTGAGAAAGGAAGAAAGAAAGAAAGAGTGAGAAAGAGAGGGAGAGAAAGAGAAAGAAAGAGAAAAAAATGTATAAGAAAGAGGAAGGAAGGAAGGAAGGGAAAATGGAAAGAGAAAGAAATAAAGTGAGAAAGAAGGAAAGAAAGTGAGAAAGAAAGAAAGAAAGAAAGAGAGAAAGAAAGAGAGTGAGAAAGAAAGGGAGAGAAAGAGAGAAAAAATGTATAAGAAAGAGGAAGGAAGGAAGGAAAAATGGAAAGAGAAAGAGAGAGAAAGAAAGAGAGTGAGAGAAAAAGAGTGAGAGAAAGAAAGAAAAAAAATGTAGAAGAAAGAGGAAGGAAGGAACGAAGGAAAGAAGGAAAAATGGAAAGAGAAAGAAAGAAAGAAAGAGAAAGAAAGAGAAAGAAAAAGAGAAACAAAGAGAAAGAGAAAAAAATTATAAGAAAGAGGAAAGGAAAGAAGGAAAAATGGAAAGAGAAAGAATGAAACAAAAGAGAAAGAGAGAGAAAGAAAGAGAGAGAAAGAGAGAAACAAATGTACAAGAAGGAAGAAAGAAAGAAAGAAAGAAAGAAAGAAAGAAAGAAAGAAAGAAAGAAAGAGAGAAAAAAGTAACTGAGAAAAAGAATAGGAAAGTAAGAGAAAAATAGACAGTAGAGAAAGAAAGCAACAAAGAAAGGATGCATGAAAGGAAGGTGGAAAGGAAGGAGAGAAGAAAGGAAACAGAGAAGGATGGATGGACAGAAGAATTGAAGGAAAGAATGATGAAGGTGTAATGACCAGAGGTCCTATTAAGATCCAGTGAGTCACAGACCGAGACTGAGGCAGAAATGAACAACAGTATTTTACTGAAATGGGGATCAAATTACGGTGAAATGAAGAATATGATAAGCTCAAAATCCCCTTAAAAACATTACCATTAATAATTTCACACACTAAGCGCTAGCCGAAAATCAATGCACCGATCTCAGAGATCCCAGTATATGTAAATCACATTTGGGACCCGGAACAAATTTACCTACACGTTAAACTTATCAAACTGGAAAGACGATGTAAATTAGGTGAGGGTGGTCTGATGGGACCTCTGAGATGGCGCACTGAGTATAACTTATCACAGATAATAATGCAATACACTAAATTAATGATGACTATACACTTATCACAGGGATACCCGGGTATCTCACAACCTATGGTACCATTAAACTCCAATGTAACTTTACACCGGTGTGTTTCCGCATGGGCTGCAGCAAGTCCAGAAAAATAAAAATAAAAATAAAACTTTGGTGCCAAAAATAAGTACTTATTGCAAAAAAAGAAAAAGAAAACAAAGTTTGGCAGCTATCAGCCAATGCCAGAGTCACCTGTCCAGCACTTTAATTCTGTAGCCTCAGGACGCAGTCTGGGGATCACTCCTTTCCAGGGCTTGTCAGAATCCTTCCAATGGGGATGACACCGGACGCCGTCTCTCTTATCGCAGTCACTCACGGCCTTACTGGAGATCAATCACTTGCTCTGTCAGGGAGGGAAACATCTCCTCAGCTTCTCTTTCAGTTGGACCCAGGTCCGCACAAGTGGATCGCTTATCACACAGTGATGTGGTATTGTCTTCCCAATTTCTGTTTCCCTTCACTCTCCTCAGATGCTGTCACTGGCTCTGTTCACCAACAAGTCTCTTGGTCACCAACCGGGGCTTACAACCAACTTTTTTTAAGGCCCATATTGCTTCACCTACTTTGTTTTCAAAACCCGTTGCCATGGACACCAAACTCCCTCTCCGCATTTCCTGGATCTCCACAACTACTTCCTGTTTATCGCTCAGACAGACAGGCAGACTCTGCAGGGTCCTAATGCTCGCCCTGTATTGTCATAGTTCACTCTCTTACATGCCACCCCACTAGAGGTTGGCGTCCTCGACATACCTCCCCACTCAAAATCATCCTGTGCGTAGCGCTGAGGGGCTATTCTTGCCGTAGGTCGAGTGGTTCTCCGAAGGTCCTTCCCAATGGATTCTGTCCCCGAAGGGGCAGGAGTCCCTTCAGAAGTGTCATCAGAGGAAAGGCGTGACGCTGCCCCCTCTTGAAGTGCGACACCCCGTGACCCATTATTCATGTCAGGTGGCTGACTCAAGCCCTCACCCTCGGAAGGACATACCGCCGGCTCAACACTCTTTCCACACAGGTGCAGATCATTCACAGGGGGCAGATAAACAGGTGCAGAGGAGGGCTCATCATCAAACTCAAAAACATCAGGAGTACCTGACCCTTGGGACACAGCCTCTGGTTCCGTAGAAACGGGAGCCACGTCCTCAAACCAGCACCGTTGTAGCATGTTACGGTGAAGATTACGAGTGAGCCCCCCTGCCCCCACGGGCTCGACCTCATAAACTGGAATCTCAGGGTTTACTCGTCTCTTTATCAGGTATGGGGTCGCCTCCCATCGATCGGCCAGTTTCCCTGTCGGTCGTTTGACCCTCACCAACACTCTATCCCCTGGGGAGAAAGGTTCCGTCTGTACAGGCCTCGTGTCCCTATGAGACACCTGATTGAGTCTATTACCCACCACCTGATGCACCACTTTCAGTCACCGCTGGTGTTCCCGAACCCATTCAGATGCAGTCCGAGGGGAATCAGAGGAGGGATCGGGCATGTTCAAATCTTCAATATCCCTCCCGGGTCTCCCAAACATCAACATGTGTGGCGAATAGCCCGTAGTGCTATGCAATCGATTGTTGTAGGCCCACATTAGTTCAGGGAGGTACTCAGGCCAGTGGCCCTGCTGCCCTTCCTCTAATGTTCTCATCATCTGTATCAAGGTACGATTGAAACGCTCACAGGCCCCATTTCCTTGGGGATGGTAAGGTGTCGTTCTTGAATGTGCTATGCCATACAGCCGGCGCAGCTCTTCCATTAGTGTCCCCTGGAAACATGCCCCCTGGTCTGAGTGTATCCTTTGCGAACACCCAAACACTTGGAGAAAATGACGACACACAGCCTTAGCCGCCGATTCCGCTGTCTGATCTCTTGTCGGCACTGCCACAGCATATTTAGTGAAGTGGTCTGTCATTACCAAGCAATAGGAGCACCCAGACGTCGAGTATCCTATCAGGACATAATCAATCATGAGCAATTCCAAGGGGGCAGACGTTTTAATGGTTTGAGTAGGGGCCCGCTGCTCAGGACTCTTACTGAGCCCACAGACCCGACATTGCCGATATGCCTCCGCTACCATCCCTCCCAAGTCAGGGCAATAGAGGATTCGCTGTAACCACTGGAGTGTCTTTTCATTACCAAAGTGGGCTCCTTTCTCATGTGCCGGGCAACCATCGGACCCATCCCTACAGGGATTACCAGTTGGTACCGGTGTTGCAGCTCAGATGGCAGATACACCTTACGATACAAAAGATCCTGTTCCACACACAACTTATCTCACTGTCGCAATAGTTTAATTCCTTCTGCGGATAGTTGGGCCTTGTCCTCTGCACTCGGCCAAACCCCATTTTGTACCCAGGTGCGCACTCGCGAGATGTCTGGACACTCGTTCTGATCTTTTGCCCAATCTGATGGCGTTTTTCCCAGGACACACGGCATCCCTGATGCCACCCCACTTGAATGTACCACACTGCGGAAAATAGGTACCTGCCCCAAGTCAGGGGTCTCTGTGTCCTCGAGCTGGTCATCAATGCTTTCTCCCCTAAATCCAAGGGGTACCCTCGACAATGCGTCCGCATTACCGTTTTCTCGCCCCGAGCGAAACTTAATCTGATAATTAAACTTAGGAAGGCGAGCGACCCATCGCTGCTCCAACGCTCCTAGTTTCGCATTCTCTAAATAAGCAAGAGGGTTATTATCGGTCATGACCAACACCTCAGCTCCCGTTAGATACTCAGCAAAGCGCTCCGTCATTGCCCACACCAGGGCTAACAGCTCTAGGCGAAACGAACTATAATTAGCCGGATTGCGCTCAGTGTCCCTTAAAGACCTGCTGCCATAGGCAATGACCCGCTCCCGGCCATCCTGAATTTGGGCCAGTACCGCCCCCAACCCGTGAAGACTACCGTCAGTGTACAACAGGAAAGGGGTATCAAACCTGGCATATGCCAACAAAGGGGCACTCGTTAGGGCGGCTTTCACCTCGTCAAATGCCTTTTGCTGCTGAGGCCCCCATTGGATAGGGCGGTTGCGAGGACCCAGCGCCGTCCCTCTTAAAAGTTCATTCAGGGGACCCACTACTTGTGAAAACCTGGGCACAAATCGTCGATAGTACCCTGCCAATCCCAAGAAAGCCCGCACCTCCCGTAGAGTCTGAGGAGGTGCCCACCCCTGTACCGCTAAGATCTTACTGACTGAGGGTAACACCCCGTCGGGAGTCACCACATGGCCTAGATACTCTATGCGACTCTTGAACAGTTGACATTTCTTTGGTTTTATCTTTAAGCCATGGCGACTGAGACGTTGGAGCACTTGGCACAACTTCTCAAGATGGTCTTCAAATGACGTTCCGAACACCACGATGTCATCTAGATATATCAATACCGATTCAAAATTCAGGTCGCCTAAACAGTGTTCCATAAGGCGTTGAAAGGTCCCCGGGGCATTACTGAGCCCGAACGGCATCCGGTTGAATTCATAGAGCCCCATTGGCATAACAAATGCTGTCTTTGCCCGATCTTTCTCAGCCATTGGTACCTGCCAATATCCACTCGCCAAGTCCAACGTTGAAAAGTATTTGGCCCGTCCTAATGCAGACAGGGACTCCTCAATCCGAGGCAACGGGTATGCGTCTCGCACAGTGTGCGCGTTTAATTTCCGATAATCCACACAAAATCGGAGGGTCCCATCCTTCTTTCGGACAAGGACAACGGGGGCAGCCCAGGGACTTTGGCTCTCTCGTATTACTTGATTGTCGAGCATACTGGCGACCATGCCCTTCACCTCTTGATAAAGTGTCGGGGGAATCTGACGATAACGTTCTCTAATGGGAGGGGTGTCCCCCGTGGGAATCTCATGCTCAATCATCGGTGAGCACCCGAAGTCTTCTGCATGTCGCGAGAAGGTCTCTTCATGTTCCCACACGACCCTCTCCAACTGTTCTAGTTGCACAGAAGTCAGTTCCTCCCGATCTACTCCCATCTGATCCATGATCACACGACCATTCCATTCTTTGGTAGGGGATTCAGGCCCTGATACTTCGACCGCATATGTCCAGGATGACTGTGGGTCTGGCCGCAATTCAAACACCGCTTTGTCAGGCATCTTCCCCTCTGGCACGAACAGTTCAGCTAGGATGGTCCCAGCAGGAATGGTAATAGCCTCCTCCAACACGTTAATGCATCTGACTGGCACCCGTCCATTCTTCACAATCGTCAGAGACCGGGCCACATGCACCTTGGCACAAGAGGACTTCTCTGGGGCTGGCTCAAGTAATACCTCAAGTCCATTCAGCCTCTGCGCCGCCCCCACTGGCAACATCAAGAGTTCCTCCTGTCGGGGCGCCAGTGAAATCGTGGTCCGTGATGGCACTCGGACAAGGCCCACCCGGCCCCCAGGGACTGCACTTTTCAGCAGATCACAGTTCAGCACTAGGCGGTGTAACATTCTCTGTGTCGGTCGGTGACCTGTAGCACGAGTCCAGTAACGGTGTCCCTCACGGGCATACATCTGATGATTTAGATCTCGCAGAATGTTCATTCCTAGTGTCACTTCCATCCCTCTTCTAGGGGGGTGGTCCACCAGCACTACCCCTTTCTGACCCAGCTCTTGACCAAACATTTTCAGTCTCATCCACATGATCCCTTTCACCGTCAGCTGGCCATTGTTAGTGGCAGTAAGTCTTATCATTCGACCATCTTCGGGAACCACTAGTTGACTGAAGTATTTCTCGAAAACTTCTAGAGGCATAATGGTACATTCAGATCCAGTATCAACCAAGCAATTCATCTTCCGTCCTTCAAATTCTGCTTCTAAGACTGGACTCCATGTAAACAAATCTTGCTCATTCCGTTGGGGGCTTTGTGAGGGGGGGGACGCTGCGAATTGCCCCCTCAAGGCAGCGGCTGGGAGTTTAACGTCGGCGGAGGAGTCTCGGGGACTGTGGACATCCGGCAGTATCGTGAGATGTGTCCCCGGCGGCCGCACCTCCAGCAGGTGACTGCTCCCCGGGGACGGGGGCTTGAGTCATTCAAAGAGGGCGGTCCGGCTGTCAGTGGAATCACCATCCCAGAGGGTGTAGCTGGTGGCCTCTCCAGGGGAGTAGTGGACGACCCAGCTCTGATTTTAGACACTTCCAGCTTTAGCTCCTTCAACTCAGCACGCAGAGCTTGTACAACATCTACCAGTCCTTCCGCTCCTGACAATTGCATTTTGCCTCCCTCCAGCCGTGTACTGTCCACAGCCCCTTGAACTACCAGAGTGGACTCTGCCTCCCTTTCCACAGCGGCCTGGTAAATCTGCCAGAAAGATATTTCTGGCGTAGCCCGGGCCACCTCATACAGTTTATCCCGAAGGAGCCTGTTAGCTAACCCTGTGATGAATTGGTCCTGGAGCAAGTGGTCTACCTCCCGGAACGCTCCCAGGGCCCCTGGGTCTAGTCGCTGCACTTCATTTAATGTTTCCTGTAGCATATTAGAGTACTGCATCAGAGACTCACTTTCCTTTTGAGGGCGGTTAAAGAAAAATAATCGAAGCTGGGTCACACGGGCCCAGCCTCCAGAACTCCCCTCTAACAGTACCAAAATTTTCTCTAACGTACTTCTCTCAGCCTCAGGTCGTACCATCACCGTCCGCCTAGCGTCGCCTTCTAGTGCGTTCAATGCCAGTTCTGCTTGTAATGCGGGAGTCAGATTACACATCCGCAGAATACTCTGGCCCTCTCTGCCCAATCCTGCAACGCCATATTATGCCCGTCGTATTTCGGCATGTGCTGGAGTAAAGCTCCTACCGGTACATGCCCTCCCACATTCGCCGCGGCTGCCAAAAGACCCGCACCCAGCAGCGGGGCTGCTGATGCGGTGGGATCATTTCTTCCCTCGCCGCCTCCGTCCATGACAAACACTGGATCCTGCTGACTACGCCAAAAATGTAATGACCAGAGGTCCTATTAAGATCCAGTGAGTCACAGACCGAGACTGAGGCAGAAATGAACAACAGTATTTTACTGAAATGGGGATCAAATTACGGTGAAATGTAGAATATAATAAGCTCAAAATCCCCTTAAAAACATTACCATTAATAATTTCACACACTAAGCGCTAGCCGAAAATCAATGCACCGATCTCAGAGATCCCAGTATATGTAAATCACATTTGGGACCCGGAACAAATTTACCTACACGTTAAACTTATCAAACTGGAAAGACGATGTAAATTAGGTGAGGGTGGTCTGATGGGACCTCTGAGATGGCGCACTGAGTATAACTTATCACAGATAATAATACAATACACTAAATTAACAATGACTATACACTTATCACAGGGATACCCGGGTATCTCACAACCTATGGTACCATTAAACTCCAGTGTAACTTTACACCGGTGTGTTTCCGCATGGGCTGCAGCAAGTCCAGAAAAATAAAAATAAAAATAAAACTTTGGCGCCAAAAATAAGTACTTATTGCAAAAAGAAAACAAAGTTTGGCAGCTATCAGCCAATGCCAGAGTCACCTGTCCAGCACTTTAATTCTGTAGCCTCAGGACGCAGTCTGGGGATCACTCCTTTCCAGGGCTTGTCAGTATCCTTCCAATGGGGATGACACCGGACGCCGTCTCTCTTATCGCAGTCACTCACGGCCTTACTGGACATCAATCACTTGCTCTGTCAGGGAGGGAAACATCTCCTCAGCTTCTCCTCAGATGCTCTTTCAGTTGGACCCAGGTCCGCACAACTGGATCGCTTATCACACAGTGATGTGGTATTGTCTCCGCAATTTCTGTTTCCCTTCACTCTCCTCAGATACTGTCACTGGCTCTGTTCACCAACAAGTCTCTTGGTCACCAACCGGGGCTTACAACCAACTTTTTTTAAGGCCCATATTGCTTCACCTACACGTTTTCAAAACCCGTTGCCATGGACACCAAACTCCCTCTCCGCATTTCCTGGATCTCCACAACTACTTCCTGTTTATTGCTCAGACAGACAGGCAGACTCTGCAGGGTCCTAATGCTCGCCCTGTATTGTCATAGTTCACTCTCTTACAAAGGAAAGAAGGATGGAGGAAAGGAAGGGAAGAAGAATGGAGGGAAGAAAGGATGGAAGGAAGAAAGGAAAGAAGGATGCAGGGAAGGAAGGATGGAGGGAAGGAAGGAAGCAAGGAAGGGAGGGAGTAAAGAAGGAAAGAAGAATAGAGAGAAGGAAGGAAGAATGGAGGGAAGGAAGCAAAGAAGGATGGAGGGAAGGAACAAAGAATGTAGGAAAGGAAGGAAGAATAGATGGAAGGAAAGAAGAAAGCATGGAGGGAATGAAGGAAGGAAGGAAGTAAAGAAGGATTAATGGAAGGAAGGAAAAAAGGATGGAGGGAAGGAAAGACGGAAGTAAAGGAAAGAAGAATAGAGGAAAGGAAGGAAGAATGGAGGGAATGAAGGAAGGAAGGAAGGGAGGAAGAATACAGGGAAGGAAGGAAAAATAGAGAAAGTGAGAAGAAGAGAGAAAAGTTTAAGAAATAAAGAAAAAGAAAATGAGGGGTTTAGAGAAAGAAAGAGAGGACACAAAAAAGGAAGAAGAGAGGAAAGGAAGGAAGGGAGGGAGAAAACAATATATTAAGAATGTAAGTAAGAGAAAAAGAGAGTGTTGAGAAAGAAATCAAGAAAGAGAGGACTCAAGAAAGGGAGGAGGGAAGGAAGGAGAGAAGAAAAAATAGATATTCGTTCTAATACTTTATCCTTTAACTTTCAAATCTAATTGCCATATTTTTGCCTTAGGTTAATGGCCTCCTCACAAACCTGCCGTACTACCACTACAACGAGGCGGCAGTGCTGATCACCGCCTACAGTTCTGGATCTTCTGTGACTATAAAGACTGGCTTTGAGCTCAGTATGACGTACGATGGGTGGAATCACCTGCGTGTGGTGATGCCCAGCACCTACAAAGGAGCAGTCAGTGGTCTGTGTGGTAACAACAATGGTGACCCGTCTGACGATTTCTCAACTAGTGATGGCAGTATAGTGAAAAGTGCAGAGGAACTTGGAGAACACTGGAAGGTTGGAGATGTGGACGGATGTGCAGGAGAATGCTCAGATTGTCCCAAGTGCAATGAGGCTGACAAAGAAGTCTACAGGAAGGACAAGTATTGTGGGCTTCTCATCAAACCCGATGGACCCTTCAGTCAATGCCATGAGTCTATCGATCCAACTCCATTCTTGGAGGATTGTCTATTTGATGCTTGTGCTTACAAGGGTCACCAGTCTGTGGTCTGTGCCAGTCTTTCTAGTTATGTCTCTGAATGTCAAAGAAACGGTTCTCTTGTCAAGGAATGGAGGACGCCAACCTTCTGCAGTGAGTTTTATCAGACATTGTGTTCATCACAAAACTTGGTTGAGATTAATTGATACAAATTTGCATAATTTAATGAATTATATTATCATTTTATCTCCACAGAGTCAAATTGCCCAAGTAACAGTCATTACGAGCTCTCCGGTAATGGATGTCCTTCCACCTGTTATGGCCTTACACCTCCTTTAGTCTGTGAACAATCTCCTACAGAAGGGTGCTACTGTGACAATGGCTACATCCGCAGTGGACAAGACTGTGTGCCGGGTTCAGAATGTGGCTGTGTTTTTGAAAATGCATATTATAAGTTGGGTCAAGAATTCTTCATCGATGATCTGTGCCAGAAGAAATGTACATGTGAGAGCAATGGGGTCACCACCTGCCATGACCACAGCTGTGGTGCCAATGAAGAGTGTAAAACAAGGGACGGCATTCTCGGCTGTCAGGCTAAAGAGCATGGTCAGTGTATAGCATGGGGAGATCCTCACTATATCACTTTCGATAATGTCTACTATGACATGCAGGGCACCTGTCGTTACACCCTTGTAAGAGTTACTCATAGTCAACGCATCTTCGAGGTGACGGTGGAAAATGAGCCATATGGTAATGTGGCCGTGACCAAATCAGTCAGGGTGACTATTGGAAACCACGTCATACACCTAGAGAGAGGAAGAACCTGGGTCATTGAGGTAGGTTGCAAATTCTACAGTCTCCGAGAAGATTGCTAGCCTAAGAATGACCAATTCCCCATTCCGGTCACATAAGTCTCATAATGTCTTTGTTTTCGATCTTAGATCAACAGAGAGCACTATCACATCCCATTCACGTCTCAAAATCAAGACTACTCGATAAACGAAGAAGGAAATAACGTGATTGTCCAGACCAGGGATGACTTTACAGTTCTATTCGACCGGCAGTACTTTGTTTCCGTTAGTGTACCCAGCTCATTTGCCGGACATACCGAAGGCCTGTGTGGCAACTACAATAAGAACTCAGGCGATGACTTACGTCTTCCTAATGGCACCATCGTCACCGACTTGTCCTTATTTGCTGAGACCTGGACAGTGGCTAGAGATGGATCGACCTGTAGAGGATGTTCTGGAAGTCAATGTCCAACTTGTAGTGAAGTTGCCACCACCGAAGCCAATTCTCCCACCAAATGTGGAATGATAGCAGATCCTACAGGTCCGTTTAAGGACTGCCATGCCTTGGTGCCTCCAGAAAGATATGCCAAGAGCTGTGTATTTGATACCTGTGCTGGACGGGGTGGTCATGAATCTCTGTGTGCTAGTCTCCATGCCTACACTGCAATATGCCAAGATAAAGGAGTCAAAGTTCAACCTTGGAGAGAAGTTGCCAAGTGCCGTAAGTCAACGTCATCTTCTGTACTATGATATTTAGCGTTAGGCATGTGCTACCATTGCTGCACTCGGCTATATCCGGGCAGACCCATAGGTAAAAAAATGGAGTGGTGGTGTGTACTCTTGACTGCCTCTCCGTTGTGACAGAGCCTTGACCTAGGGATCAGTTTGTGGCCAATCTGGTCTTATTGGACTTTGGTTGGAGTCCTTGTCACTGATTCCATGAGGTTCGTCACGCAGAGCAACACTGCATGCAGGAATATTCTTTCTGTAGAAATTACTAACTCCACAATAGAACCCAACATACCCCGTTATTGGTCAATGTGACCCTTCAGGTGGTGGCCTCCTCCATCATGGACAACAACTTGCAGTTGTGGTTTCCATTATACAGCGTTGTATATTGTAATGAAGTGTGTTGAGGCAACGTTCGTAGTCCATTCTAGGTATGATAACATTGCCATCTTCATCTCCCGACAGCTCTATCTTGTCCAGCAAACAGTCATTATGAGACGTGTACCCGGACCTGTGACTTCACTTGTTACGGTCTTCTGGCTCCAAGCACTTGTAGTGAAAAATGCTATGAAGGTTGTCAATGCAACTCCGGATATGTGTTTAATGGGGAGAATTGTGTTACAGCGGACAACTGCGGATGCATCCATAACGGAAGATATCTGAAGGTAACCAGTGTAAGATAAGAAAGGGCAAAAAGCCCTGACAGGTCTAAAAGGGCGGCTGTCTTTATATCTTACCATTATATTAACTACTAGCTGTAGTACACGGCATTGCCCAGGAGAGTAACTAAGTCTCCCTTCCCCTCTCTCCCACTCTTCCTTTCTCTCACTCTTCCTCTCTCCCACCCTGTCTCCCTCTCTCCCTCTATCCCACCCTCCCCTTTCCCTCTTTCTCTCTTTCTCTCCTTCTCCCACTCTCCCTCTCTCCATCTCTCCCTGTCTTCTTCTCATTCTCCCTCTCTCCCACTCTTCCTCTATCCCATTCTCTCTCTTTATCTCTCTCCCAGTCTCCCTCTCTCTCCCACTCTGCTACTCTCTCTTCCTCTTTCTGTCTCTCTCTTCTTCTCTCCCACTTTCCCTCTCTCCAACTCCCCCTCTCTCTCACTTACCCTCTCTTCCTCTATCCTTTTCTCCCTTTCTGTCTCTCTCCCAATCTCCCTCTGTCTGTCTCTCTCTGTCTCACCACCAACATCATATTACCTCACACAGAAGCTTCTTATACTAAGAATGTCCTTCTTTGTCTATAACACCAATCACACCTCCTATTAATTACCTGTAGGACACAGCTCCATTGACTTTAATGTAAGCAGTTTTTTTGGCGAATAACTCTAAAGCGCGAAGTTACATTTTCCCCTCAAAACATAGTGTATGACGTTCCCTGAGTCACATGGAGTGTCTGTGCAAAATTTCATGATTGTAAATGCAACGGTGCAGATTCCTTTAGCGGACATACACACATACATATATACATACATATACACACACAAATACGCTTACATACATACACAGACACACACACATACATATATACATGCATACACACACATATATGCTTACATACATACACACATATATATAATACATACACACATATATACAGTTAGGTCCAGAAATCTTTGGCCAGTGACACAATTTTGGCCAGTTGGGCTCTGCATGCCACCACATTGCATTTGAAATGAAACCTCTACAACAGAATTCAAGTGCAGATTGTAACGTTTAATTTGAAGGTTTGATCAAAAATATCTGATAGAAATTGTAGGAATTGTCACATTTCTTTACAAACACTCCACATTTTAGGAGGTCAAAAGTAATTGGACAAATAAACCAAACCCAAACAAAATATTTTTATTTTCAATATTTTGTTGCGAATCCTTTGGAGGCAATCACTGCCTTAAGTCTGGAACCCATGGACATCACCAAACGCTGGGTTTCCTCCTTCTTAATGCTTTGCCAGGCCTTTACAGTCGCAGCCTTCAGGTCTTGCTTGTTTGTGGGTCTTTCCGTCTTAAGTCTGGATTTGAGCAAGTGAAATGCATGCTCAATTGGGTTAAGATCTGGTGATTGACTTGGCCATTGCAGAATGTTCCACTTTTTTGCACTCATGAACTCCTGGGTAGCTTTGGCTGTATGCTTGGGGTCATTGTCCATCTGTACTATGAAGCGCCGTCCGATCAACTTTGCGGCATTTGGCTGAATCTGGGCTGAAAGTATATCCCGGTACACTTCAGAATTCATCCGGCTACTCTTGTCTGCTGTTATGTCATCAATAAACACAAGTGACCCAGTGCCATTGAAAGCCATGCATGCCCATGCCATCACGTTGCCTCCACCATGTTTTACAGAGGATGTGGTGTGCCTTGGATCATGTGCCGTTCCCTTTCTTCTCCAGTCTTTTTTCTTCCCATCATTCTGGTACAGGTTGATCTTGGTCTCATCTGTCCATAGAATACTTGTCCAGAACTGAGCTGGCTTCATGAGGTGTTTTTCAGCAAATGTAACTCTGGCCTGTCTATTTTTGGAATTGATGAATGGTTTGCATCTAGATGTGAACCCTTTGTATTTACTTTCATGGAGTCTTCTCTTTACTGGTGACTTAGAGACAGATACACCTACTTCACTGAGAGTGTCTGGACTTCAGTTGATGTTGTGAACGGGTTCTTCTTCACCAAAGAAAGTATGCGGCGATCATCCACCACTGTTGTCATCCGTGGACGCCCAGGCCTTTTTCAGTTCCCAGGCTCACCAGTCAATTCCTTTTTTCTCAGAATGTACCCGACTGTTGATTTTGCTACTCCAAGCATGTCTGCTATCTCTCTGATGGATTTTTTCTTTTTTTTCAGCCTCAGGATGTTCTGCTTCACCTCAATTGAGAGTTCCTTAGACCGCATGTTGTCTGGTCACAGCAACAGCTTCCAAATGCAAAACCACACACCTGTAATCAACCCCAGACCTTTTAACTACTTCATTGATTACAGGTTAACGAGGGAAACGCCTTCAGAGTTAATTGCAGCCCTTAGAGTCCCTTGTGCAATTACTTTTGGTCCCTTGAAAAAGAGGAGGCTATGCATTACAGAGCTATGATTCCTAAACCCTTTCTCCGATTTGGATGTGAAAACTCTCATATTGCAGCTGGGAGTGTGCACTTTCAGCCCATATTATATATAGAATTGTATTTCTGAACAGGTTTTTGTAAACAGCTAAAATAACAAAACTTGTGTCACTGTCCAAATATTTCTGGACCTTACTGTATGCATATATACATACACACACACATATACGCATATATACACACATACACACATACACACACATATACGCTTACATACATACACACACATACACACATACATATATACATATATATGCATATATACATACACACATATACGCATATATACACACATACACGCACATATACACTTACATACATACATACATACACACACACATACATATATACATACATACATATATATGCATATATACATACACACACATATATACATACATACACACATATATATGCATATATACATACACACATATACACAAACACACACACATACATACATATATGCATACATTCACACACATATATGCTCACATACATACACACATACATATATACATACATACATACAGTCATATGAAAAAGTTTAGGCACCCCTATTAATGTCAACCTTTTTTCTTTATAACAATTTGGGTTTTTGCTATTTAAGTTTCATATATCTAATAACTGATGGACTGAGGAATATTTCTGGATTGAAATGAGGTTTATTGGACTAACAGAAAATGTGCAATCCGCATTTAAACTAAATTTGACAGGTGCATAAGTATGGGCACCCTTATCAATTTCTTGATTTGAACACTCCTAACTACTTGTTACTGACTTACTAAAGCACTAAATTGGTTTTGTAACCTCATTGAGCTTTGAGCTTCATAGGCAGGTGCATCCAATCATGAGAAAAGGTATTTAAGGTGGCCACTTGCAAGTTGTTCTCCTATTTGAATCTCCTATGAAGAGTGGCATCATGGGCTCCTCAAAACAACTCTCAAATGATCTGAAAACAAAGATTATTCAACATAGTTGTTCAGGGGAAGGTACAAAAAGTTGTCTCAGAGATTTAACCTGTCAGTTTCCACTGTGAGGAACATAGTAAGGAAATGGAAGAACACAGGTACAGTTCTTGTTAAGCCCAGAAGTGGCAGGCCAAGAAAAATATCAGAAAGGCAGAGAAGAAGAATGGTGAGAACAGTCAAGGACAATCCACAGACCACCTCCAAAGACCTGCAGCATCATCTTGCTGCAGATGGTGTCAATGTGCATCGGTCAACAATACAGCGCACGTTGCACAAGGAGAAGCTGTATGGGAGAGTGATGCGAAAGAAGCCGTTTCTGCAAGCACGCCACAAACAGAGTCGCCTGAGGAATGCAAAGGCACATTTGGACAAGCCAGTTACATTTTGGAAGAAGGTCCTGTGGACTGATGAAACAAAGATTGAGTTGTTTGGTCTTACAAAAAGGCGTTATGCATGGAGGCAAAAAAACACGGCATTCCAAGAAAAGCACTTGCTACTCACAGTGACATTTGGTGGAGGTTCCATCATGCTTTGGGGCTGTGTGGCCAATGCCGGCACCGGGAATCTTGTTACAGTTGAGGGTCGCATGGATTCAACTCAGTATCAGCAGATTCTTGACAATAATGTGCAAGAATCAGTGACGAAGTTGAAGTTATGCAGGGGATGGATATTTCAGCAAGACAATGATCCAAAACACCGCTCCAAATCTACTCAGGCATTCATGCAGAGGAACAATTACAATGTTCTGGAATGGCCATCCCAGTCCCCAGACCTGAATATCATTGAAAATCTGTGGGATGATGTGAAGCGGCTGTCCATGCTCGGCGACCATCAAACTTACCTGAACTGGAATTGTTTTGTAAACAGGAATGGTCAAATCTACCTTCATCCAGGATCCAGGAACTCATTAAACGCTACAGGAAGCCACTAGAGGCTGGGATTTCTGCAAAAGGAGGAGCTACAAAATATTAATGTCACTTTTATGTAGGGGTGCCCATACTTTTGCACCAGTCAAATTTTACAAAATCAGCATATAAAATACACCTTTATTCCTAAACTTGTAGGAGCAACAGTGTTTACTCCAGAACACACAAGTCAGGTACTGAAAGCCATCACTACTAAAGGTGAAAAACACCCTGGTCACGTAGGTTAACCCAAATAGGCACGCGCCCAGAGGGGTCACGTATAGTGATGGCCACTAGAATAACAAACACATGAAAAAAACTAAACAAACATAAAGGAAATTGATGTTGCTGTAGGCAAAGGACAGTGGTCCAATTGACAGAAAAAACACAACATACAAAATAATACCTAAAAAAACAAACAAGGTGCAATGCACTCCATTGACTGACAATGGTCAGTCATACAGATACATGAAATGCAATAAATTTTTAGGCATTAAAAAAGGAATGGTCTCACCCAATCCCTTTTGATGGAGGGACACGCAGTCTCTTGGTCCTGAGTAGTGGATACGTCCACCATATACTGGCCCTACCACCTACCAGATATAAAATAACAAAAGACTGCTGCCCCAGACTTCCGTCCTGACAAGGACGGACCACAACTAGGTCTCAGGCTGGACCCCTATGCTGACCCTAATGACATCCCGGCGTCCCGACGCGTTTCGTCACTAAGACTCCTCAGGGGACATGATAGTCGTCAGTCAGGTCCTTGCTGCCAGCCCTCACCAAACCATAGTGTCAAAGGTTCTGGCGTGGTCAAGATTAGGGTCATTTAAACCTGTGAGTGATATCATTGCTCCAATCAGAAGCTACATTCCACCTGATGCTTATTCAATCGAGATCACGTGGATATCCTCATATGGGTTTGGATTAAACATGTGTAAAACACACCCCCTATGTGATGTCACCAGCATTACACCAACGTGACATCCATATCCTCAGAGGGAGCTAGTCCAATCAACGATTAGGTGTATAGCTGCGACAGGTGCATACTCAGGAGTCCTCCCCACATCACCTCCAATCAAGTATTTACTCACATCCGGCCGGGGAGGCACATCGCGTGTGCGCCGGCATCAGGGGGGAGGGACTTCCTCTCTAATCAGGTGTTTTACTCACATCCGGCCAGGGAAGCACATCCAGTGTGCGCCAGCATCAGAGGGGAGGGACTTCCTCTCTGGTCGGATGTTAATCCACTTCCGGCCGGGGACGCACATCTCGTGTGCGCCGGTGTCAGGGCGGGACTTCCTCTCTCCTCGGATGATGATACACATCCGGCCGGGGACGCACATCTCGTGTGCGCCCTTCTCAGGGGGGAGGGACTTCCTGTGGGCCGTGATCATGTGATCGGGAGTTTCCCGCATCACTTCCGGTCCCTGGTGTCAATCATTCCACCGCCGGAGCAGTTCCCACATGCATAAACAGTAGGGGAGGTGCTCCCATCATGCATGGACACGTCATCGGAGGTGGGCGTCAGGACTGCACCACGCATCCCCACCCGCTCCATGCCCAGTATGGAGATAAGGGGACCGCCCCCTCTCCATGGGGATACGGTCCGATCGAAATATAAATGCCATAACGTGCATAACCTCCCACCCCCATAAACAACAACAGTAAGGGGCAAAATATTGCACAGAGGCATATAGCCAATAGGCTTCATCGGACAGATCTCCATTCTTCATATGGGCATGTTTAGGGGATATCTCCAACACCTGAATACCTTAAACATAAAGGTTACAATAACTAAATCCAACCCAACAGGATAATCAAATCCACAAGGTGTTGTTATATTATCACATATGCATGCAGCTGAGTTGCCAGATGCATACATAATACTTGTGACAATTATTGATGAAAAGTAGGAAAGGCGAGAATAAGTTTCTTGCCATGATTCCAATGAATGTAAAGGTATGATTAGAATAAGATGGCAGCGAAATACACTCCATAGGAACCTAAATAAAACTGTTGAATAGTAGCTGCTCATTTAGGCCTTTGGGGGAGAGGGTTTCTAGCTGAAAGATCCATTTTGTCTCCCTTTGCAGGATGAATCTATCCCAATCCCCCCCTCTCTTTGGTCTCAGGACTTTGTCAATTCCAGTGAACCTCAGGACACTAGCATCTCCGCCATGTTTTTCAATGACGTGTCTAGCCACCACCGTGTCCCTACGATGTTCAAAGTCACCAAGGTGCTCACCAATCCTCCGTCTGAATTCACGGATGGTTTTTCCGATATATTCAAGACCACAGATACAATCAATCTTGTAAATAACCCCCTGTGTACGGCAGTTGATAAAATGCCGGATAGCATACTCTCTCAAGTTTACATTGCTTCTGAATGTTTTGGTGGTCTGTATCACCGGGCACGCAATACAACCTGAGCACCTAAAACATCCCTTAACCCCTCTTGTCAGCCAATTCTCCTCGACTGACCGTGCAAAATGACTATGGACCAGCCGGTCCGAGAGGGATTTACCCCTCTTATATGTAATTTGTGGTCTGGTCGGGAGAATTGGACACAAGTCCTTGTCCATTTGCAAAATGGCCCAGTGTTTACCTAGTATCCGACGTACATTATCCGCCCCGTTGTTAAAGGTGGTTATAAATCTGGTTATGCCGAACTGAGTCTCCTCTATTTTTTTCGGGACCAGAAGTTCAGTTCTAGGTCTTTCCCTTGCCACATCATAGGCTCTTTTAATGATGGTATTTGGGTATCCCCTCTCCTTGAACTTAACTCCCAGGTCATTCGCCTGTGTGTGGAAATCACCGTCTCTGGAACAGTTTCTTCTAACACGAAGAAACTGTCCCTTCGGTATACCCCTTTTTAGATGTTGTGGGTGACTACTGTCCCATCGGAGAAGGGAGTTAGAGGCTGTCGGTTTGTAATAGGTGCATGTCTGTAGATTCCCCATTGGATCTTTCTGAATAAGAACATCCAAAAAGGGGAGGGAACCTCCCTCCTCAAAAGCTGATGTAAACCTTAGACCAATAGTGTTCCTATCCAGACCCGCCACATAGTCAGACAACTCATCCCTGGCGCCATTCCAGACCACCAGGATGTCGTCTATGTAGTGGGCCCAGATCTCAAAGTATGATGTTAACTCCTCCGTTTCAGATGTAAAGATCATAGTCTCCTCCCACCAGCCCAGGAGCAAGTTGGCATAGGATGGGGCACAAGGGCTCCCCATCGCGGTGCCCCTGAGCTGGTGGTAGAAACGGCCATCGAAGAGGAAGACATTCTTGGTCAAGCAAAAGTCAAGGAGTCTCAACACAAAATCATTATGTTGCTGATACTGAGTACCCCTAGTCGAGAGAAAATATCTCACCGCCTCCATCCCTTTATCATGTCACCAGTCAAATTTTGTTTAAATGCGGATTGCACATTTTCTGTTATTACAATAAACCTCATTTCAATCCAGAAATATTCCTCAGTCCATCAGTTACTAGATATATGAAACTGAAATAGCAAAAACCCAAATTGTTATAAAGAAAAAAGGTTATCATTAATAGGGGCGCCCAAACGTTTTCATATGACTGTATGTATATATACATACACGCACCACATACACACATATACATACATACATATATTCATACATACACACACACATACACACATACATATATACATACACACACATATATATATATATGCATATATACTGTAACGTTGCGCCCTGCAACGTGGGGGTTTCACTCGCTTGCAGCGGTGTGAGGTAGCTTCAGCAACACACGTACACAGTCTCTTCATAGAAATTCTGGCAGTTTATTAAAAACACTCAGCATAAACTGCCCTCAAACATAAACAATAAGTCCATAATGGAAGTTTAGCAACTTCCCCACTCTCTGGCTCCTGCCAGCGTACAACTCTAGCCAAGGTTCCTTCCAGCACCCAGGGCCCTCTGCAGACCCCTGTCTGTCTCTCCTCCTGGAGAGATTCGGCCCTACAGCCCTGGCCTGGCTGCACTCACCTCAGACTCAATATCGGAGCCTTGTGATCAGCCTCCATGCAGGCTGATACACCCAGAGCTCCCGGCTCTGCTCTCACTTGTTTCCAGTCCACACACTGGACATCTGGAGCTAGTCTCTCTCTAGACTGCCCTAGACACACTTCCTGCAGAACTCTCGGCTCTGCTCTCACTCTCTCCCAGCACACACGCTGGAAGTCTAGAGCTAGTCTCTCTCTAGACTGCCCCAGACACACTTTTCCCAGGTTCAGAGACAGGATTGCTTTAACCCCTGGAGCCACACCCACAGGTGGTAAGGAGTGTGTAATCAGCATCACACACCCTTCCATGGCTCTACATGTAATGCAATCCTGTGGAACCACAGGTCCCAGCCAGCTTCACATTGCAGAGCACCCACGCTTCTGCAAAACATGCCGGCCCTTTGTAATACAGCCGGTTGATACCTCACATACCCTCCCCCTCTGTTCAAACCCGTAGGGGAGAACACTTGCCAATGACCTGGGGCCGCGAGACAGGGCATTCCTGCTGCCATGCCCCACCAGTCGAGAGGGCCGTCCAAGAGCAGTAGTCCCTGAGACATCGCCCAACACTGTCACCAAACTCTGTCTTGTCAACCTAGGGTTAAAGGACGTCCCATTTCCAGACTGTTCTCTCCCTGACCCCCTCCCAGGGTCACCGTAGTAGAGAGACATGTCCCCAGTCAAACCTACAGTCTTGTCCGAACCTAGGCTTTCTCGAGTACCCCCAAGGCTACTGTCGGGAACTCTAAGCTCATAGCGGCCACTATCTACAGTACATCGTAGGTTACCACTCTGTCGGCGATTCCTTTTATCGCGCGTCTGAACTACTGGACCGACACGCCATCTTCCACTTCTTTCCCCTGAACAACGGGTGGAAGACGGTTGCTGTCCCCCACACAGTTGGCGAAGCTGCTCCTTAATTTTCAGGTTTTCTTGCCACAACCGCTCCATGTCACGTACATGGTGTACCCGATATTCAAGAAGGCTTCGAATGTTTCCAAGACTCTCTACAGTCCCGACACAGACAAACGGAACCATACCAGCTTCCCTGGGTATCTTGCTCTCATTAGCAGCAGGGATTCTTAATCTCACCAATCCTGATTTATTCACCATGTCTTGCATGACTCGTCCGGTTTTTCCAATGACTCTCCCCACCAGAGCCCGGGGTACTTGGACGATATCTTCCGCAGGACTCTGCGCTTTCCTTTTATACTCTAGCTGTCGAGTGGCTTCTTCCTTTTGCAGTTGGACCTGCCACTTCATACGAACACATCTGAAGTGCATGTCCTTTAGAATAGCCACCTGCTGCCCAGTAATTTTACTGGTAGACAATATCACTAACTGTTCAGCCCCTGGGGTACAGTAGACCTCACACGCTTCCACACCTCTCTTAAATTCATCATGCATGCACCCGGTGGCACACGCTTCTCTTAAGACCTCAGGTATATCCACCATGCACTTGACTACAGAAGTCTCATTCATCCCTGCCACATGCTTGTCAAGTTTAGCTTCCAGAGTCAGCTCTCTTTGGGCCTCCCCAGCTTCAACAAGTTTGGTCAGGATTGACACTCGCTGCTCCATCTGCTCCAAGGCTCCCTGGGACTGACTGGTACTCTGCCAAGCGACTTCGGAGCTCTGCCACTTCTTTCTCCAGCTCCCTTACTCGACTCTCAGTAGCCGGCCTAAGAAGTATCTCTTGTTGCAGATGGTCTTTGCTCATCCTCTTGAATGAGTCTTCACTTGCTGACCTCTCTGGTCTACGACCCACTATTTCTGAGGCTTCTTCCAACTCAGCTTCAGAACATTTGGGTTTCTTACTCTTCTTACCCATGACAGTCTCTATATCCTCCATCATGGTTTTAGCAAGCAGGTCAGGCAGGCTCCCAGTCCTGGATGAGACCTTTGCTCCAGACTTCACCTCCTCAGAGGCTCTCTTCACTTCAGCGCCAGCTGTTTCTTGGGTCTTCACTGCATTATCTTCACCTTCCTCTGGGGTCTCTGCAGTGTCACCCTCAGCCTGGGTGTCACACCCTTCAACATGGCACTCTGTTCCTTTTAGAGATTTGGGGCTAAATTCGCTGTCATCCACCCCAGCACTTGGTAGTTCACCAGTCTGCTCACCACGACTGTTGGGGATTATTCCTTCCCCCACACTCTCTAGGATTCCATTTCCTATACCACTCTCGCCTGACAGACTATCAACTTCACACTTTGAAATCATAGGGACCACCACCATTACGTCCTTGGTTGGCTCCTTCTCTGCGCTTATTACGTCTTCGGCGTCGGGAGGAAGTTTTCCCCTTCTCGCCCATCTGTACCACACTGTACTCGTGTGTCACTTTTCTAGAGTCAGTGTCTTTACTGGAGTCATCATCACTTCCCCTGGTATCCTGGACTATCATGTCCCCACTTAACCAGATATCTGCCTCCCTTTCTGGAGCTACCTCGTTTTTAACGGTCACACTATCGGTTATTCCCTTAGTCCTTATGTCACTCAGTTGGGTCCGTCTATCATTTTCTTTGGTCACCCCTAACTTAGGACAGTCAATTTTAGGAGGTGCCATTGTTTCGCCCGGGGACCAGGGGTACTCAGATCCGGGCCACAGAGTCACTTCTGTGGGTATCACGATGGCGTGACCCGGTCTGTGATCCCAGGCTCCACAGTAAAAGGGGTTTGTTAGGGGAGATTGTCCGTGACGCCACCCACGGTTGTGGTGATGGTGGAACACCACCGCTGCTCTGGAAGGGGATCCCGGGAGCGATGACAGGGAGCAGCGTAGTTGTTATGTCCCCTCCGTGGGTAGGGGGTTGGTTGTCCCGGGGCCCGGTGATGGGGTAAGCAGGGGGCAGGGCGCAGTGCTGCAGTGCGGTGCCCGAGGGCACGGGTGTACTCACAAGAAAGTCACACGGAGTCACTGGTGAACTAAGAATTGCCGGTGTCCGCGGCCTCCGGTACGGGGGGTGTTAGTATCCCACACACGGTGCAGCAGCCCTTGTTGTTCTCTCCCTGCAGCCAGGTGCCTTTCTCTCCTCTCTCTTCCTCTGTCTCCTCAGCCGGGAACGGGGAATCTACTCCCCTGTAGTGATCCGGGTACCCAGGTACCGAGGGGCCACCGCCCAGCTCCGGCTACCTGTTCTGGCCCCTTCCTCACTACGGCCTGCCCCGGCCCTCTTGGAGAACGCTTCACTCCCAGCCGGGAGCTGAACTCCAGACCTCTGTTCTCTCTGACCTCTCCACACTCTCTGCCCCAGCCCCTCCCCTCTCCTCTGCTTTTCCCTTACACTGGGGGCTGTGCTTGTTTGGCTGCACCAGTGTGAGATCATATTACCAAGGAGGATTAACTCTTTATGCGACAACCTGGCTGTGCCAGGGCGTCACACACCCCCCTGGTAAAACACGGCCCGTCCTCGGGCCGGCTAGGCACCGACATTTTATTAAACTGGAAAAGAATAAAACATTTTAAACATTTTCAATCTTCCCACAGCGGGATGCACATTGCTTCAACGTTGCAACAACAAATAACACTTTTAATAATAACTGTGTAACGGGTCCTTCAGTCACCCACCCAAACAACCTAGCCTTGGTGCTGCCCCTAAAACCCAGGCAGCACCCCTTGACTCCAGTCCAGGAACAGCCCCAAATTGGTCAACGGGACCGGTACTTCGCTGCCGTTGCGGCCGGGCGGACTGCCGGAGCCATCGTCATCTCCGTCGCGGCCGGGCGGACTGCCGGGGCCGGTGGCAGGGCGGTGACAAAGGTGAGGCCTGGGGACCCCAGGTCTGGGTCCTCCCCAACAGGTGCTGCGGGCTCCGCTACCGGTAACAGGGGTAACGGGTCGGTGCATCGCTGCGGCGGCCTCTCCAGGAACCAAATGCTGGCAGAGTCCTGGCATCCCTGCCTTTACAGTCCTTGTCACATAAGCTGCGGTTCCTTCTTTCTGCTCCCCCCTGGTACTCGGGAGCAGTCCTTCCAGCAGCTTTTAAAGTTTCTCTTTTCGCTTCCGGTCCTCCGGAGCTTCACTTCCGCCCGCGTTCTCAGGGGGCGGAGCCTCTTTTTCGCGCCCACCGCTCGGAGAAGAAGGCGCCAAGTTGTTGTTTTTGGCGCCTAAAATGGCGGCTAATATGGCGGATTTCAAGATTTTTGCAGCGGATCACCGCTGACAGTCCAGAATAAGGCGCACTTCCTCCAGGTAACTGGAGGGGTTCGATCCTGTTCGTGACGCCAAATGTTTCGCCCGGGGACCAGGGGTACTCAGATCCGGGCCACAGAGTCACTTCTGTGGGTATCACGATGGCGTGACCCGGTCTGTGATCCCAGGCTCCACAGTAAAAGGGGTTTGTTAGGGGAGATTGTCCGTGACGCCACCCACGCTTGTGGTGATGGTGGAACACCACCGCTGCTCTGGAAGGGGATCCCGGGAGCGATGACAGGGAGCAGCGTAGTTGTTATGTCCCCTCCGTGGGTAGGGGGTTGGTTGTCCCGGGGCCCGGTGATGGGGTAAGCAGGGGGCAGGGCGCAGTGCTGCAGTGCGGTGCCCGAGGGCACGGGTGTACTCACAAGAAAGTCACACGGAGTCACTGGTGAACTAAGAATTGCCGGTGTCCGCGGCCTCCGGTACGGGGGTGTTAGTATCCCACACACGGTGCAGCAGCCCTTGTTGTTCTCTCCCTGCAGCAAAGTGCCTTTTTCTCCTCTCTCTTCCTCTGTCTCCTCAGCCGGGAACGGGGAATCTACTCCCCTGTAGTGATCCGGGTACCCAGGTACCGAGGGGCCACCGCCCAGCTCCAGCTACCTGTTCTGGCCCCTTCCTCACTACGGCCTGCCCCGGCCCTCTTGGAGAACGCTTCACTCCCAGCCGGGAGCTGAACTCCAGACCTCTGTTCTCTCTGACCTCTCCACACTCTCTGCCCCAGCCCCTCCCCTCTCCTCTGCTTTTCCCTTACACTGGGGGCTGTGCTTGTTTGGCTGCACCAGTGTGAGATCATATTACCAAGGAGGATTAACTCTTTATGTGACAACCTGGCTGTGCCAGGGCGTCACACCATCTCCTCCTTACCACACATAACTGCACAACAAGGACCCCTTTTCACCTCCCAATGTGGTGGGGTTTCCTTTGGGCTGTTCCGGCTCTTACACAAGCAACCGTATACGTCCCCCTGCTTCCACAAGTGCACAAATAATTTAGAGTCCCAACCTATAATAATTGGGTGCAGTAAATCTGAGACTACTCCAACATCATGAGAACCACTGTCCCAGGCTGTCTTAATGACCACGCTGGAGACCGGGTATTCTGTCTCATTATTGTGGGTGCAGCCGACGTGGATCTTCCTTCCAGGAATCAAGTTGACATCAGAAGTGGCCCTCACCAGGGTCACCAAGCTCCTTGAGTCTACGACCCCTGTTACAGATTCCCCATCCACTTCCACGGAACACAGACGTGGCTTCTCGTCGGATGGGTGGTCTATATTGCAAACAGGACACTTGTGGCATGAACTGTTGTCCCTGGCTACAGTCCATCTGCGCCACTTCACCCTTGGATTTGGGATGCTCCGCACCCTTTTGGGGGACCACCCCTTTATGGGACTCCACCCCCTTATGGGCAACCACCCCTTTATGGGACTCCACCCCCTTATGGGCAACCACCCCTTTATGGGACTCCACCCCCTTATGGGCAACTATTCCCTTCTGGGACTCCGCCCCCTTTTGCGGTTTCCATGCAATGTCCTTAGCCCCCAGTTCACACCGTTTGCCCTTGTCTCCCTGGGCACCCAGTGTCCATACTGGCCCCCGAAGGGTACGCTCAAACTGGTCCATGGCTGCGACATCGCTACACACTGACAGCTTCTGCTGTCCCTGGACCAGGAACTGGTACAGCTCCTCCACAGCGTCCGCAGGGACCATTCCCTCTTTTTGGCTTTTAGCCCCCACTGCTGTCACTGGACCTCCAGGCACATGCTGTTGGTGCTGCTGGCTCTGCAGCAGCTGGTTCAGGAGCTCCTCCATGCTGCAAGGAGAAGAGGAACAGGAGGGGCGCTCCAATGGGTAATACCCGGTGGTCAAAGACAGGGGGGGGGTTAGAGAACCACTAACCTTTCCGGGTTGTACCGCCCGTACAACCAGGATCTCCAGCCTGTGGTGTATCACTGCTCACCAAGCAGGGCCTTGCAATTCCGGCTGGCCTGGAACCTCCAGTCGCTGGACTCTCGCCACTGCAGCACGGGTCCCCAACGACCTGCTGATTCACCACCAGGTGCTTGAGAGCGCTGTCCCTGTTCGTGGACCCGCCGATCCACCGCCAGCTGCTTGAGTGCGCAGACAATTTTCGTGGACCCGCCGATCCACCGCAAACCGCTTCAAAAAAATTTCGTGGACCCGCCGATCCACCGCAAGCAGTCCGTATCCACAGAAATATGTCCTAGGCCGTTGCCCCTAGCAACCAGGCTGCGTTGCCCCTAGCAACCAGACCGCATGCCCGCATTCTCCACCATATGTAACGTTGCGCCCTGCAACGTGGGGGTTTCACTCGCTTGCAGCGGTGTGAGGTAGCTTCAGCAACACACGTACACAGTCTCTTCATAGAAATTCTGGCAGTTTATTAAAAACACTCAGCATAAACTGCCCTCACACATAAACAATAAGTGCATAATGGAAGTTTAGCAACTTCCCCACTCTCTGGCTCCTGCCAGCGTACAACTCTAGCCGAGGTTCCTTCCAGGACCCAGGGCCCTCTGCAGACCCCTGTCTGTCTCTCCTCCTGGAGAGATTCGGCCCTACAGCCCTGGCCTGGCTGCACTCACCTCAGACTCTATATCAGAGCCTTGTGATCAGCCTCCGCACAGGCTGAAACACCCAGAGCTCCCGGCTCTGCTCTCGCTTGTTTCCAGCACACACACTGGACATCTGGAGCCAGTCTCTCTAGACTGCCCTAGACACACTTCCTGCAGAACTCTCGGCTCTGCTCTCACTCTCTCCCAGCACACACGCTGGACGTCTGGAGCTAGTCTCTCTCTAGACTGCCCTAGACACACTTCCTGCAGAACTCTCGGCTCTGCTCTCACTCTCTCCCAGCACACACGCTGGAAGTCTGGAGCTAGTCTCTCTCTAGACTGCCCTAGACACACTTCCTGCAGAACTCTCGGCTCTGCTCTCACTCTCTCCCAGCATACACGCTGGAAGTCTAGAGCTAGTCTCTCTCTAGACTGCCCTAGACACACTTCTCCCAGGTTCAGAGACAGGATTGCTTTAACCCCTGGAGCCGCACCCACAGGTGGTAAGGAGTGTGTAATCAGCATCACACACCCTTCCATGGCTCTGCATGTAATGCAATCCTGTGGAACCACAGGTCCCAGCCAGCTTCACATTGCAGAGCACCCACGCTTCTGCAAAACATGCCGGCCCTTTGTAATACAGCCGGTTGATACCTCACAATACATACACACATATACGCATATATACACACATATATACATACACACATACATACACACATACATACTTACATATACACATACACGCACATACACACACACATACATACATATACACACACACACATATACGCATATGTACACACATACATATACACACATTCCTTTGGCGGACATACACACACACATATACACACATACATACATAAACATACACACAGACACACACACACATACACACACATACATACATATACATACACACAGACACACACACATATACATACACACACACACCCATACATACATATCCACACACACATACACATACATACTGTGATAACACGCTCCGGGATCGCCTTTGCTGGGTTCAAAGGGCACGTATTCACCTCAGGCAGACAGCCGAATTCAAGGTGTAACTGACGCTTGGTCAGGTTTATTGCAGTGAAGCATAAACAAAAAGAAAAAAAAACACCAACAAAATAAATCCTTGCCTGTCCGGCACTAACTATACACAGTGTTATCCTGACTACCAACTGGAGGGCTTCTCCCTTCCAGCTAAACCATACAAACATCAGGCACTGCTCCTCACAAGTGTCTCCTACACAGACAGGCTTACTGTGTTCCCAGATGGAGACCCTCCCCCAACTTCCCAGATTCCTTTTACCTCCGTCCTTCACCTCCCATTAATCCATTAGTAGCCAGGTGATCCTGGCCAGGCTAAGTCACATAGGACCGATACCGGGGTGAGATATACCTGCCCTCATCCACTAATCCCACATGAGTCTCACATATCCCCCCCCTCTGCTCAGACCGCTGCAGCTGAGCAACAGCACCCACAAAACAGTGCACACGAGACAGGGCATCAGCATTCCCCATCCGCACCCCCGGGCGGTGCTCCACTGTAAAACGGTAGGCCTGAAGTGCAAGGAACCACCGGGTCACTCGGCCATTTCTTGGTCAAGTGAATGAGGTCAAACATCTGTGACCGCGGTGGTTTATCGGGCTGATAAGTCCATTGATGAACTCTCTGTGCTCGCACGGCCGTCGTCACTCCCAGCCGGGCAAGGATCTCGGCTTTTAGTTTATCAAAGTCATGCGCTGCTTCAGGCTCAAGATCAAAGTAGGCTTTTTGTGCCTCACCTGCCAGAAACGGTGCAAGCAAGTCGGCCCATCGCTCCTTTGGCCACTTTTCCCGCTCCGCCGTCCGTTCAAACGTGGTCAGGTAAGCTTCCACATCGTCCTCTGTGGTTAATTTCTGCCAGCACCGACTCACATGAATCACCCTCTGGTCAGCCTCCGCATTACTCTCCGGTACGGTCGCCAGACGCTGCGCCACCTGCTGCAAAAGTTGGCGGTCTTTAACCGTCGATTCCACCAGTTCCTTCAACTGTGCCGACATCAAGCGATTAGCCTCTTGCTGCACAGCTGCGGATTGTACCAGCGCTTTCACCACGTCATCCATTATGATGCGCTGTAACGTGCTGCCCGCGTTCTCCACCACAATGTGATAACACGCTCCGGGATCGCCTTTGCTGGGTTCAAAGGGCACGTATTCACCTCAGGCAGACAGCCGAATTCAAGGTGTAACTGACGCTTGGTCAGGTTTATTGCAGTGAAGCATAAACAAAAAGAAAAAAAACACCAACAAAATAAATCCTTGCCTGTCCGGCACTAACTATACATGGTGTTATCCTAACTACCAACTGGAGGGCTTCTCCCTTCCAGCTAAACCATACAAACATCAGGCACTGCTCCTCACAAGTGTCTCCTACACAGACAGGCTTACTGTGTTCCCAGATGGAGACCCTCCCCCAACTTCCCAGATTCCTTTTACCTCCGTCCTTCACCTCCCATTAATCCATTAGTAGCCAGGTGATCCTGGCCAGGCTAAGTCACATAGGACCGATACCGGGGTGAGATATACCTGCCCTCATCCACTAATCCCACATGAGTCTCACATCTTGTATATAGCGGCAGTATTATAGTAGTTATATTCTTGTACATAGGGGGCAGTATTATAGTAGTTATATTCTTGTACATAGGGAGCAGTATTATAGTAGTTATATTTTTGTACATAGGGAGCAGTATTATAGTAGTTATATTCTTGTATATAGGAGCAGTATGATAGTAGTTATATTCTTGTACATAGGGGGCAGTATGATAGTTATATTCTTGTACATAGGGGCAGTATTATAGTAGTTATATTCTTGTATATAGGAGCATTATTATAGTAGTTATATTCTTGTATATAGGGGGCAGTATTATAGTAGTTATATTCTTGTACATAGGGGGCAGTATTATAGTAGTTATATTTCTGTACATAGAGGCAGTATTATAGCAGTTATATTCTTGTACATAGGGGCAGTATTATAGCAGTTATATTCTTGTACATAGGGGCAGTATTATAGTAGTTATATTCTTGTATATAGGAGCAGTATTATAGTAGTTATATTCTTTGTGATAACACGCTCCGGGATCGCCTTTGCTGGGTTCAAAGGGCACGTATTCACCTCAGGCAGACAGCCGAATTCAAGGTGTAACTGACGCTTGGTCAGGTTTATTGCAGTGAAGCATAAACAAAAAGAAAAAAAAACACCAACAAAATAAATCCTTGCCTGTCCGGCACTAACTATACACAGTGTTATCCTAACTACCAACTGGAGGGCTTCTCCCTTCCAGCTAAACCATACAAACATCAGGCACTGCTCCTCACAAGTGTCTCCTACACAGACAGGCTTACTGTGTTCCCAGATGGAGACCCTCCCCCAACTTCCCAGATTCCTTTTACCTCCGTCCTTCACCTCCCATTAATCCATTAGTAGCCAGGTGATCGTGGCCAGGCTAAGTCACATAGGACCGATACCGGGGTGAGATATACCTGCCCTCATCCACTAATCCCACATGAGTCTCACAATACATACATATATACACACACACTCACTCACCTTTGTATATTAGATGAAGAGTGCAGTATTGAGTACAATTTTTCCTTGCAGTACCATGCTTCACCACATGGAGTGCACTTTCATTCAGGCATAGACAATAGTCTGCAGCTCTATCATACTGTCTAATTTATAAAATTGTTGCATTTTTGGATTATAGGGTTAATGATCACATTTGCTTCTGTAAATTTTAAGTTTTTGTAAATATATGAAATATCTCTGATCGTCACACTAAGAATTATCTTTATGTTTCAGAACGGTGACTCTGTGGTTACAGAAGATTGTGGGACGTCCTGCTCCTGCCGGTCAGGAGTGCTGTCCTGTGCTTCATCCACCTGCGCAGCATCCTTCTGCCAGCCGAGAGAGGGCGTGCGCAGCTGTCAGCAGCTCGGATCCCAATGTACACTAAAAGCCGATGGCAAATTCATTACTTTTGATGGCATCTCTGGACAGTTCCCAATGGATGGATCATACGTGATGTCATCGTCTTGCAGCAAAGACGAAAAAGACCATTTCATGGTGGTGGCTGAAGTTAAAAAGTGCAGCAGTTCCAAAAAGGGAAGAGCTCTGCAAATCTTTACATCCCAAGGTCTCATATCTGTGACCGTGGAGCAGGACATCTGGGTGAGATTCGTCTTCTGAATGTTGAGAGTCTACATTTTTTTGGGCAAATTTTCCTTTAATTAAGACTTGTATCTGAACAGCTTTCATGATATAGTTAAAGGGGCATCAAAAGATTTGCCTATAAAATTCTTTGCTGGTGGTAATGTTGAATGCTCCCACACAGTTTTCTCTCTCCTCCTTGTTCATTGCACAGCCCCATGCATATTATATGTTCTGTGCATGCGCCGAATCGATAATTTCTGGTTTTGACAGAATCCAGTGTAATCATAGGAACTGGAGGAATATCGGAGTGTGGCACCACGGTGGCACAGTTCATCCACACATTTCTCTCTCTTCTCATTGTTCCCTGCACAGCCCCATGCATAGTATATGTTCTGCACATGCGCCGAATAGATAATTTCTGGTTTTGACAGAATCCAGTGTAATCACATGAACTGTAGCTGTCATATGACAGAGTGCTGGACAGGAGGAATATCGAAGAGTGGCACCACAGTGGCACAGTTCTTCCACACAGTTCTTCCTCTTTTCCTTGTTCTCTGCACAGCCCTATGCATATTTTATGTTCTGCGCATGCGCCGGATGGATAATTTCTGATATTGGTAGAATCCTGTCCAATCACATGAACTGTAGTGGTCATATAACAGAGCGATGGGCAGGAGAAATATCAGAGAGTGGCACCACGGTGGCACAGTTCATCCACACAGTTCTCTCTCTCCTCCTTGTTCCCTGCACAGCCCCATGCAAAATATATGTTCTGCACATGCGCCGAACAGATAATTTCTGATTTTGACAGAATCCTGTCATATCACATGAACTGTAGTCGTCATATAACAGAGTGATGGGCTGGAAGAATATCGGAGAGTGGCACCATGGTGGCACAGTTCTATCTCTTCTCCTTGTTCCCTGCACAGCCCCGTGAATAGTATATGTTCTGCGCATGCGCCAGATGGATAATTTCTGATTTTGACAGAATCCTGTCCAATCACATGAACTGTAGTTACCCTATAACAGAGCAATGGGCAGGAGGAATATCAGAGAGAGGCACCACGGTGGCACAAACCACAGTTCCTCCTCTCAGCCCAGAAGTTTATGAATCCTACAGGGGACAAAAACTTTTTTTTAAGTGCAAATTTTGAAAAAATTGTTACATCTACTCTAAAAATTGGATGTTGGGTGGCGTAAGGGAATTTAATTTTTTTGATTTTCTCCATTTTTTTCTTGTAGTTGAATGGTTGGGAGCTTCAAGCCCCAAGAGATCTTGGAAATGGTACTATGAAGATCCAGAAATCCCAGACTGGAACATCCGTAGAGCTGCTCAACCAGATAATTGTGATAATTAACAAGACTGGTGAAATACAAATCACTCCAAAGGAGCAGATGTCCGGCAAGTTGTGTGGACCTTGTGGAAACTTCAACAGAAAGGCCGACGATGATCTCCTTCTAAAGACCGGTGAAGTGTCAGCGGACATCTCCTTTACAGTCAACTCCTGGATCGCGAGACACTTGAGCCCATGGTGAGATTGTCAGCAATTTTTAATTAAGACTTAAAGGTGTTGTCTCAAGTTCCTTTCTTCAGGAGTACACAGCTCCTCAGCCTTCTGGCTTCCTGCCTGAAGGGGGCAGTGCAGTCCTGAAGATTGACAGTTCAGGCCTGCGGCATTGCTGAGCTCTGCAACATAAGAAGACACTAGTATCTCAATGGGAGGTACATAGGTATAATGCTGGACCACGGGGGACCTGGGCTTACCCTTTAGTGGGTAGTGAGGAGGACGCCAGGTACCACTCCCAGTGGAGTGACCAGGACTGTGGCAGCTGACCCTCAGGACAGGAGACAGACTCAGGTGCAGGTGGGATAATTAAGGCACACTGAACAGGTGGGTATGGACAGGAATGGGGGCTTTGGCAGGGACAGATAGGCATGGGAAGGCAGGTACTGGGGGCAGACACAGGGTTAATGGGACCTGACAAGTAGAGATGAGCGAACCTTAGGCTCGAGGTTCGGGTTCGGAAACTGAGCTCCAAAAAGCACTATTTCCAGGAAATGCCTCTCAGGCTATGGCTGAGAGACACTGTATTTAAGGCAACCTCCCAATAGGGGAGGTGCCTGTGCAACATATTCAGTTAGTCAGTAAACAAGTCTGCTAGTTGTCAGTAGAGAAGAGTGAACCTTAGGCTCGAGGTTCGGGTTCGGAAACAGAGCTCCAAAAAGCCAAGGTTTTGGTTCGAGGTTTCAGTGAGTGTTGAGTATGAACCACTCAAACGAACAGCGCTGTGCTTGTGCATGAGTCGTGCACAGCCCTGTGCGAGCAGTGTGTAGTGTTTGATCGGCTCACATTTGTGGTAAAATCAGTGTGATCAGATGTAGGGTACACACACAAACCCCCGAAAGAAAAAATAAACCCTGACTTGAAAGTGTTTTGCTTATGGGCCATTAACAAAAAACTTCCGAGGCAGGGTGGGCATGGTTTATTTTCTTGGGGGGGTTGTGTATATGCTACATCTGATCACGCTGAATTTACCCCAAATTGAGCCAATCAAACACTGCATGCGGCTCGCACAGGACTGTACATCACTCATACCCAAGCACAGCGCTGCTTATTTGAGTGGTTCGTACTCGTCACTCGCTCGAATCTCGAACAAGAACCTTGTTTTTTGGAGCTTTGTTTCCAAACCCGAACCTCGAGCCTAAGCTTCACTCATCTCTACTGACAACTAGCAGACTTGTTTACTGACTAACTAAATATGTTGCACAGGCACCTCCCCTAATGGGAGGATGCCTTAAATGCACAGTGCCTCTCAGCCGTAGCCTGAGAGGCATTTCCTGGAAATAGTGCTCCGGCTCTTTAAGAGGAGGGCCAGTGTGCACGCACACGACTTATGTGCACTCCCGGGAACCATGTGCAGTATGTACAGGGCTTGGGAGGGGAAGGGGCGGCAGCAGCACACGAGGATGGCTGGGGGAGTAAGTAGAGGCTGTGACCCAGCCGGGGGTCACCGGCGCTACAATAGGGATCCTCGTACAGATTTTGTATTTTAATGTCACTTTATATTACACCTTAAGACGGTAATGGTATAATTAATAATAGGAGAACGCATGCATTTATCGTTTAAGTTCACAATTTACTGCTCTACGACTATTCAAAAATGTAATATTTTTTTTTTCTTTTTAGTTCGCCGTGATGAGTTACATACAAGTTTCTTCCAAAGGCAAAATGAACCTGATCTCTCGTCATAAGACTCCACCACAAGAATTATTTTTTTCCTATTCCAAAAATGCTGATTCAGCGGTTCTGCTCAAGAGTGAATGTCCCATAGTCAACAGATGAAATCCAGCCGTACAATATATCGCCAAATTGGAGGATTTGGGCACAAAAGAAAGCAAAGGATGAATCGGTCCCATAGTCTGTAAGACGCTGCTAAGACTTCACTGTATAGATTTGTTTACATTCACATCTGTATTTTATATTAAAAGGCGACAAACGTTGAATCCTTGAATATTTTGTCGAATTTTTAAATTTTGGATACAAATACTCAGATATTCTCATCAGTATATAACTATAAAAAAAATGTGTCTATAGATAAAGTTACAACTGATAACAACTGTTCAAAACATGAAAAATATCTGAGAATTTTTGTTATGCACCAATAAATATTTTCAAAAAATAAATTTGTACAATTTGTGCATCTTCGATTGAATTTTGTCTGGAAATTTTATTTGCATCAAATCTAAATGTCACGATCCCTCTGAGCAGAGCATCTTTCAGACTAGACCTGGTAGTGACAATTTTCCTCTGTGCAGAGCATCTTGCCTGTGGAGATGCTCTGCTGCACCTTCCTGAATTACTGAGCTGGCAGCCTGTTTAACTCAGCAGGATTCCATGATGGTGCTGATTGCTCAGCTATTCCACCTTCCTGGTAATTGCTCAGGTTTCTTTACTGAGCATGCTCGTCCAGAACGTCACCAGTTGTATTCTCTGGTTCTGCAGTTGTGATATTGGCTTGTGTCTATGCTAGTGTTTTTATCTTTGTTTCCTGACCCCGGATTGTTATTTGATTCCTCTCTGCACTCTCCCTGTTCCTGTCGTGACCTCCTGCCTTTTGACCTCGGACCGTTACCTGACCACGTCTCTGTTTTCTCCCTGAACCTATTACGTGCGCTCCTGATATTCTGAGCCTCGGATTGTGACCTGACCAGGCCTCTGTTTACTCCATGTGATCCTACGTGTTCTCCTGTTACCAGAACCCAAATTTCCTAACTACTCTTCTGTCTATACTATTCGTAAGTAGGGACTGCATCACACTAAAGTTCTCCAGCGCCTCTTAATGTCTTGAAAAGTCATGCACAATATCAAAATGCTTCCCAGGAAAATCTCTTCAAAAGTGGCCATTGTAACAAAAAGTAAAGCGACTTTCTTTATTACTTCTTTATATATATATATATATATATATATATATATATATATATATATATATATATATATATATATATATTGAATTAGGCTAAAAAAACAATTATGTAAAATATTGGTGTCACAACAACTCTGTGGGATAGCAGGGAATTGTGGCTCCTAAGTTGTCTCTCAAGTTAAAGGCCCCTATGCCATCCCTAACCACAGGGATGCTCTTGACGATGGCGAGGTCTGAGTCTCTTCAAACTCTGTTACACAGTGAACGCACGCACAAAGGTGAAGACAATAAGAGATTAAGAAGGAAAGAACAAGAGCAGGAAAGAAGCAACAAGACAACAGGGGTAAACTCCACAACAAAACCAAGCAAAAAGAAGAACTATCTTCAGAAAGTCTGGAACACCACACCTCGACAAACTATAGCTGGCATGGGTGGAAGGATTCAACCAGTATAAATAGGAGGGGAACAGATGTGATAGGCCTCCTCACAACATGTGATAAAAGGAGCACGCAGACTGGCAGAGATTAACTCCTGCTAGCCTGGTTATGAATCAGCATAAAGCAGGTTGACACCCAAATCTGCTTGTGTTGATCCAAGACACCCAGAGACCATTGGTCGGAGTGTCAGAAACTGCAATCTAAACAGCACCCAATGCCACCATGATAGTTTGCTTGTTAGGCTCCTGTGATCATATGTGGTGGGGAAGTTTATCACATCTGCTCCCCTCCTATTTATGCTGGATGAAATCTTCTACCCCTGCCAGCTATAGGAAATCCTGTGTTGGTCTATGAGCTTTGGTGGCCGAGACTTTTCTAGTGAAAGTTTTGCTTTTGTTTGGATTGGTTGTGGAGTTAACCCCTGTTGTTTGTTCTTTCCTTCCTGCTCTTGTTTTCATCCTAATCTCTTGTCTTATGCCTGTATATGTGCGTGCGGAGTAACAGAGCTTGGTTTCCCCGGTCAGTCTTTTTCTGCGGTTTTCAATACACTCCTGTCCCATCCCTCCCTGGCAGGAGTGGAAGAGGGAATAAGATGAGGACTGGTCTGGAGTAGGGACAGGAAGGAGACTCAGGCATTCCCACCATTAGGGGTATTTCTGAGGATAGTGAAAGTATAGGGCCCCTAGATTGAGAGTCAGCTTCGGAGTCCTGGTTCCCTGCTATCCCTTAGTATTAAATACATATGGTATCCAGTAAAGAGTGATAAGAATATTTGTAAGACATGGGGCCATTAAAGGCTTTGCTCTCTCTGCAGACGAAGACCTGATGGCCCAAAATTGTACCGTAAGAAGAAAAAAAATGAAATTGTTCTCGATTTGCTATATAATTGGGGACTTAATTGGATTTGTATTGACAAATATCTCATTTGTGCTCCGATGGGTCATTCTTTATATTACGGCCGGTCAGAATAATCCCTGTTTATTTTGGAAGAATGAATCGTTTATCACCACCGACACTGCCATGTTGAAGGTCTAAGGTGGATGGGCAAAAACAATTAAAAAGTTAATTTACTTGCTGGATGAACGAGGTAGCCCCAAGGCTGCAATTATTTCTCACACAGTTTGTGCGTAAAGAGCCTCTTTCCATGCAGGGGAGGTCCAATGACAAATTAGCGGTCTGGAAATCTTTCACTTTTGTTCTAGAATTTTTTTTTGGTAGCTTCTGAATCTATTGACTTTGGTACCGTATATGAATATCTAATGAAACCTTTGCAGGTTTTGACTAAAGAGATGATTTCTTTGCTTTTTCTGGTGGAAGATGACATGGGTACTGCTGCAGCCAATCAGTGACTTCTGACTGGTTGCAGCGGTGACATGACATCACCCGCCAGAAGAGTAAGCCAAAAGACCAACGTGGGACATGGGCTGCAATACTGGGAAATGAAAGGGATTGGGAAGGTATTTTCACTTTTTTGATCCTTTAATGCTCCAGACCAGCTGAAACAAGACCTAGAAATTGGGGAGTCACTCAAGATTCCTCCGTTCGGTCAAGAACCCGTCAATCTGTGATGAAACCGCACCTCACAGCCCCATCCTGACTGTGAAAGCCATGCAATACGACCTTGTCCCTTCCGCCAACAAGGGAAATTCCACGCCACACTGACATCTCATGTCTCTGCGGGTACAGGGAGGCACGGGGAGGGAGACAGAGTAGACTGCGCAAACTCCGCCATGGCACCCATTTTTCTCACAACCCCAACCAGCTGCCAGAACAGCTGCCTGGATATACTCAGGAACTCTTCCTTATTCTTGATTGGATTTTGTCACCTTGCCATTTGGCTCCCAGTTCTTGGTGTTGGATTCTTGTTGCAGGGCAGGTGGGTGTAAATGAACAGTGACAACTGACTGACATATATGAATGTCATATTCCTCATCATTTTCCTCACAGTGGAACAGGATTCTGCTGGTCCAGTACAGTAGTCTGCCCCCACTTCCTCATTAGATATAGGCCTGGTTCGTTAACAGGACTATTTCAGGCCAGAAACCAGCCCAGGTAGTGTGTAATGTTAAACCGAGTGCACGGACATGGAATTTAGGAATCGACGTAAAAGAACAACCCAGGATTACATTATACTGTATATTTAATCGCCTTAAGGGCACTCTAGATAATACACTATATACAAGAGGAGGTTTACAGATATTATGTCAGAAGTACAGTTACAGATAAGTTATGGTTGTAAACAGATACACACATGGATCAACTACCTTGTTCCTTTACAGCTAGGCCTGGTTCTGGCTCGGCACAAGGGGATGCTGTGGAGCCACTGGTTTCCTTGGCACTTTCCCCACATGTGACTTGACGCAACCTCCAAGATAAAAGACACAGACAAAATGTCTGCTCCCATTTTTAAGAACCTATGTACCTCCCATGTACCTTCCCACCTTGTGACTGAAGACAGGACTGGACAAGGGATGCATCTTTAGCTGCCAGAAAGTTATGAATTCTCAGTTTTCCGCAAATCTCCGTCTCTGAGTGTCCCATTCGGGCGATACGACCATCATCTTTCTAGTTATGATTTGATCTATCCAAAGTTATGAAACATGATAGGTCTGTAGGCTTCCTTCAGAAAGTTATTCATTTTGAACTAATTCGCATGGCACACTATTAATAGAAAATATGTGTGACGTGCATCTCGCCTTCATGAAGCTGGAAGTATAACTGCAAAATATGTGGGAGTGAAGTGCTCCCTAATATTGCAGCTCTTGAACAGGAGCCTCAAAGTCTGAGATTCTTGTTTGAAGCTGCTTGTAAAACTTGGGTGCCTGGATGTGCTCAGGAACTCTTCCTTAGTCTTGATTGGATTTTGTCACCTTGCCATTTGGCTCCCAGTTCTTGGTGTTTGATTCTTGTTGTAGGGCAGGGGGTGTGTGTAATGAACAGTAACAGCTGATTGACATGTATGAATGTCATATTCCTCATCATTTTCCTCACAATTTTCAGTGGTTTAGGTAACTAAAATCAGCAAACATAGTAGCTCCAAAAACAGTTCGCCTCTGGGGGATCTTGTGGAGTTGAGTGTTTTGGAGCCACCCATGGGTCTTCTAGTGACCCAGTCAACAGCCCCGTTATGGTCCATTTTAGATTATGGGCTGTGTTGTTGCTGGGTCTCTAATGGAGAACAATGATCCTTTTATAACAAAAAACTAAACAGAAATCCCAACATTACACAACATAGAATGCAATAAATTGTAGACGTGAGAAGAGAGCCTGATCTTCCCAGGCTGGAGCAGCCTGAAATGTCTCACTTCAAGCTCTGCTGAAAGCCAGGTCATGGAACAATTAACAATGGACTCCGCTAACGAGCTGCCCTTCTGAGACGGATGAATCTGTCTACAAAGCACATTATTTACAGGTGATACAAAGAGAAAGGTAAATGGCATCAGAACATTCCTGATGCTAGAAAGTTACAAGCGACCTTCTATTGGCTGCAACTGTGTATAAACCCTCCTTATATAAATAGTGTCGGGAGGAAAAGGGGAGACAACGGCCCCAATGCTGGTATGTATCCATTTATTTATTTATCTATTTTTGTAAAAGTAGATAAAGAATCTGCTCATTATTTCAACTTTACATCCTCACACAGGTTCCTTTATTGCTCCAGATTAGATGCTATCTGCAGAATGACGTCCAGCATGTCGGTCCTGGTTTTTGCACTTTGTATGACAGGTGCGTGATGGACTTATTGTGTGGTGTATCATAGGGAATGTGGAGATTCTTGTTTCTTTCCTTCCTTTCTTATTTTCTCCCATCTTTAATATCTCTCTTACTTTGTAATCTTTCTTTTTCACTGTCTCCCTTCCTTCCTTCCTTTCTTCTTTCCTTTCTTTCTTTCTTTCTTTATTTCCTTCTTTCTTTCTCTGTCTCCCTTCTTTCCTTTCTTTTTTCTTTATTTTCTGTCTCCTTCTTTCCTTCCTTTCTTTATTTTTCTGTTTCTTTCTTTCTTTCTCCATCCCATAATTCCTTCCTTTTTTTCTTTTTCTTTTTTTTTTCTTTGTTTCTTTGTTTCTTTCTTCCTTTCTATTTCTTTTTCTTTCTTTCTTTCCTTCTCTTTTTCTTTCTTTCCTTTCTGTTTTCTTTTTTTTCTCCATTCCATAATTCCTTCCTTTCTTTCTCTTTCTTTCTCTTTCTTTCTTTCTTTCTTTCTTCTTTCTTTCTCTGTCTTCCTTCTTTCCTTCTTTTTCTTTCTTTCTTTTTTCTCTCTGTCTTCCTTCTTTACTTTTCTTTTTTCTTTCTTTCTTCCTTCTTTCCTTCTCTTTTTCTTTTTCTTTCTCTCTTTCTTTCTTTCTTTCTTTCTCTCTGTCTTCCTTCTTTCCTTCTATTTTTCTTTCTTTCTTTTTTTCTCTTTCTTTCTTTCTTTCTTTCTTTCTTTCTCTCTGTCTCCATGTATCCCTATTTCCCTTCCTTCCTTCTTTCCTCCCTTTTTCTCTTTCTTTCATTTTTTCTTTCTTTCTTTCTGTATTTCTCTTTCTTTCTTTCTTTCTTACTTTCTTTCTTTTTGTCTCCCTTCTTTTCTTTCTTTCTTTTTCATTCTTTCTCTCTGTCTTCCTTCTTTCCTTCTTTTTCTTTCTTTCTTTTCTCTCTCTGTCTTCCTTCTTTACTTTTCTTTTTCTTTCTTTCTTTTTATCTTTCTTTCTCTCTTTCTTTCTTTCTCTCTGTCTTCCTTCTTTCCTTCTCTTTTTCTTTCTTTTTTTCTCTTTCTTTCTCTCTGTCTCCCTGTATCCCTATCTCCCTTCCTTCCTTCTTTCCTTCCTTTTTCTCTGTCTTTCATTTTTTCTTACTTTCTTTTTGTCTCCCTTCTTTTCTTTCTTTCTTTCTTTCTTTCTTTCTTTCTTTCTTTCTTTCTTTCTTTCTTTCTTTCTTTCTCTCTCTTTCTTTTTGTCTTCCTTTTTCCTTCATTCCAGCTTCACTTACCTTTCTCATCTTCTACTTTTATAGTTCCTGAAAGAACTTTACACCTTTCACTACTGATCATTTTCCCCAGATTCTTCTCTGGACTCTCCTTCCTTCTTGGCAAAGTATCTTGTTGGCGCTCTCCGTGAACCCATCTTCACCAGCTCCTAACCTTCTATTACATTGCTTTACCTTTTACCATATTCTGACTCCTTTCATCTTACCCTACTTTAGACAACTTTTATTTTGGAGCCATCATTGCAATCAGTAGATCACCACTTGTCTGGCTCCTGTCACCAGAAAGACATCTCTACACTGTCGGGAAATGTAATTATAGAAGACAACCAGTCAGAAGATTAGCTAACTATGCAACACATGGATGGCTTGAGTGGTTTGCAAAGTGGTTCTCTGATCTGGCTGATTAAGAAGCTACGAAGCAGGAGATATCGCTAAAGGGCATATTCATGTGTATTTCGTATTATTATTATTTATTATTATAGCACCATTAATTCCATGGTGCTTTACAAGTGAAAGAGGGTATACGTACAAAAATCATTAACAGTGCAAAACAGACTGGTATAGGAGGAGAGAGGACCCTGCCCACGAGGGCTCACAGTCTACAGGAGGAGAGGACCCTGCCCGTGAGGGCTCACAGTCTACAGGAGGAGAGAGGATCCTGCCCACGAGGGCTCACAGTCTACAGGGAATGGGTGATGGTATGATAGGTGAGGACAGAGCTGGTTGCGCAGTGGTGTACTGGACTGAGGGCTATTGTAGTTTGTAGGCTTGTTGGAAGAGGGGGGTCCTGAGGTTCCTCTTGAAGCTTTCCACGGTAGGGGAGAGTCTGAAATGCAGAGGTAGAGCGTTCCAGAGTATGGGGGAGGCACGGGAGAGATCTTGTACGCGATTGTGGGAAGAGGAGATCTTGTGAGGATCTGAGGTTGCGTGCAGGTAGGTCCCGGGGGACTAGGTCACAGATGTAAGGAGGAGACAGGTTGTGGATGGCTTTGTATGTCATGGATAATATTTTGAACTGGAGTCGTTGGGCGATGGGAAGCCAGTGAAGGGATTCGCAGAGTGGCGAGGCTGGGGAATAGCGGGGGGAGAGGTGAATTAAGTGGGCCGCAGAGTTTAGGATAGATTGGAGGGGTGCAAGAGTGTTGGAAGGGAGGCCAGAGAGCAGGAGGTTGCAGTAGTCGAGGCGGGAGATGATGAGGGCATGCACTAATGTTTTTGCTGATTCTTGGTTAAGGAAGGCACATAGTCCTATTATGCCCTTTGTTGATCTGCCCTGGTCAGAACCTTCTACTTTGACCTCCAATGGGCACCATGGGGCTATTTGCATCTCACTTGTAGCAATAACACTTGACTTTGAACTCCAAAAATAATATAAAAACTTACTTCATATTTTGAAACCATTTTGTAGGATCGATCCTCTCCGTCCATGTTGGCCAAGATTTCATAACGGCTTTCCTTCAGAACTCAAACTTCTCCATGCTCGATGCTGAGTTCCAGCTGACTATAACGGCACTCAGTGACTTCACGTTGGTGACGGTTTCATTGAATGATAGAAACCTAAGTTGGTCTCTACATCTTAACGAGAAGGATTCCCGTACGATATATCTACCAGTGGACGTTGAAATGATTGGCACGGGAGTCTTTAAAGCTTCCATCTTAATAAGCTCTAACTATGATGTCTCTGTATTGGCTCGGAGTTCAAAGACTCACTCTATGGCCCGTTGCTTGGTGCTTCCGATTGACCATTTGGACACTCTATACTATGTTGTAACTCCCAATGAGGAAAATGCTGAAACTGTGAAAGAGTTTGCCGTGATAAATTATGACTTGCCGTCCAAAATCCAAATCTACCCAAAAGGCTGGGTTATAATTAATGGCTTGAATTATACTTCTACTAAACCATTCATGGTGGAACTTAATCCTTATCAGATCTTCCAGTTACAAAGTTCTCAAGGACTGTCAGGGACCAGAGTGCTGTCAAACAACATTATCGCTCTACTTAGTGGAGGCACCTGCTCTTGGAAGAGTGACCATTGTGGCCACATCTATGAACAGCTTCTTCCAGTATCTGGTTGGGGAAAAGAATATTTTGTGAGCCCATTCCCCTTTCAATACCGTGCTGATATTGTGTACGTGATGGCTTCCCAGACCACAAAAGTCAACTACATCTCAAGATTTACAAATGGCAGCCTTGAAATCCGTGAAGGACAACTTTCCAAATTTCTAATCCGCTATAACTCACCATTGACAATTTCTGCCAACGTTTCCATCCAAGTCATGTTTTACTCTCCTGGTGGATTGGCTATGAAAATTCGCTTTGACCCATTCTTCATTTGTGCTCCGGATATTTCCAAATTTTGTACCAAATATCAAGTTTATGGCCCTCAAGGATTTATTAACGCCGTGATATTCACAGCCAAGACATCGAGCGTTGCTGGCATTAAATTCGATAAGATAAGTTTGCAGGGTCTAAAGTGGGAGAGGATTCCCGGCACAGAATATTCTTGGGCTCACTATCGCTATCGAAGCCAGTCCAAATCTCAAATTATAAGTCATCCAACATCTATGTTCTCGGTGCAAAGTGCTGGCATTTCCCAGAGCAGCAGTTATGGATTGTCGGGAGTTTGTTTTAAGGGTAAGTTCCAAAATTATTCTTGGCTTATTTTCTTGTTTTATGCAGTTGTCTTGATGCTTTCTAGGGTCTGCGGAGCCCCCTCAGAAACACATGGGAGCCATGTACTTCAAACTTTTTAAAGTGAGGTGAAGGGTTTTCATACTGTCCAAATAATAGCTAAAAGTGCCATGTAATGTCCAAATATTTCATCCGAATTCCACCTGACACTGCCAAATAGCATCAACATACTAGTGCAATAAAGAAGACACAACCCAGTGCTATTAACTGCTATCCAGTTCCTAAAAGAGGTCACCATTATGGTGTTTACTTTATGGTGGGTGTCACAGTTCTGTTGTGCAGAGTATTTTGCATTCAGAATGCTTTTGTCATGGCTCCGCTGTGCAGAGCATTTTGCATTTGAAAATGCTCTGCTATGTGTCTTATGCACTTGCTGACAGGTTATCTTTCAGGACTAGGTTCTACACTTGTTTTGGGAGGTGCCTTCACAGATATGCCTCATTCCTGGTGATTGCGCTGTTTCTTTACTGGGCTTGCTCTGTCTGAACTTCGCCAGTCATCCTCCCTGTTTGTTCAGTGTGCTCTTGGCTTCTGTTTAGTGTAAGTGTTCTGATCTTGGCTTTTGACCTTGGACCTCTTCCTGACTACATCTTTTTCTGCTCCCTGATCTTATACGTTACCTCCTGGCTTCTGACCTCAGACCTCTTCCTGACCATGTCTCTGCCTGCTTCCTGAACCTTATACGATAACTCCCGGCTTCTGACCTCGGACCTCTTCCTGACCATGTCTCTGTCTGCTCCCTGAACCTTATACTTTACCTCCTGCCTTATGATCCCGGCTTGTCTGACTACTCTTCTATTCATACTGCTTGTAGTCTCTAGCATCACAGTGGGGTTAGAGCCTGTAATATAATCCAGCTGTAAAAAATATTAACCAAACTAGACAAATTTGCTCAATTCACGGGGGAAATTTGCTTTGTATCGAATAAATGGAACACAAATTAAATGTGACAAAAAGGGGTTGAAAAAAATAACATTTTACTCAACTCTTTTACAACCTTTCCTGCCACCGCCAGTTCTCTTATTGGCTCTCCCAGTGTCGGACTGGCTACCGAAGGAACTGCAGTAATACCAGTCCTGGCCCTGGACTGAGTTGCGGGTTTGCAGGACTGAACTGTGAGCGCCGACTGATTCACCGGCTATCACAGTTCAGTCCATGACAGCCGTGGACAGGCCAGGCTGCACTCCGCAGCTCAGGTGAGAGCTCTGGAGTTCATTGCAGGTAACCGCAGCCAGGACTGGTATTACTGGGGGTTTCTGGTAATACCAGTCCTGGCTGTGGTAACCTGCATTCAGCTGCAAACAGGCCGGGTTGCACTCTGGAGCTCAGCTGAGAGCTCCGGAGTTCAGTGCAGGTAACCACGGCCAGGACTGGTATTACCGCAGTTCCTCTGGTAGCCAGTCCAATGCTAGGCTCTTCTGTCTTATATGTTCTCTTTTCTATCGTCATTCTGGACCTCCGGCCAAGTTGTCCATTCACGAGGCCCCATGGTGACATGTGGGGCTTGATGCACATCGTTGTCACACCCAGTGTAATGACATAGGGTCAAGTGAATGGAAGACCCAACCCAAAGGAAAGAGAAGACAGAAGAGAAAGAAGCCAAACATTGGCAGAGGTGGCTTGGTTCTGTATGAGAAGGGATAGGGAAAGTTAAGTATAAGGAAAATACAAAAGATCTCAACCAAGTACTGCTCTCCTCCGAGACTCAAGAGCTCGATAGAAAGTCTAGCGATTGTAAACAAGATACTAGTTGGCCAGTTATCTCTCCCGACTTCCTCATACATATGAGTGATCTTCTCACCCAATGTCCATGTGTTTTCAAAGGGGAGATGGGAATAGTCACTGCCGGATGCCTATGCTGGTGGTTTATCTCTCTTATAAACTGGATCAGAAGATAAAATTACAATTACTTGATCATTTTCTCCTATGACATCATCTGTACCGGGAGAGTAGAGTGGTCCCAGTCATAGCTATCAGATGGTTGACCAGAAATAATCAGTTTTGGTGACAGGGACTTTAGAAGTCATTCTTCAGTTTGGGAGTAGAGCGGCATTCGGTTGAGCTCGCTGCTGATCTGTTTAGCGACCTATGGGTATCTCATCACTTGAGTCTCCAATGAACGCAACCTCCATCAAGTTTCCATCATAAAATCTTACATTTTTTATGATCTATTATTTGTTTTTCAACTCAGGCATGGATTCTTGTATGAATAAAGTGTGTAGGAAAAAGGAGTCTTGTGAAATGGTCAATGGGAAGCCGGCATGTATACCTGATAGTGAGGCCATCTGTGAAGTTTGGGGAGGCCCTCATTATCGAACCTTCGATGGCTTTACCTATGACTTTACAGGAACATGCACTTACATTGTTGCAAAGACTTGTATGGACCTGAGACCTGGCGGTGATTCTACATTACCAGAATTTAGCATTGAGGCGAAACAATTTAACAATGGATCTTGCCAAAGCTCTTCCATCGCTCTGGTATCTGTGCGGATCTATGAATACAATATCACAATGGTACAGTCGGAGGTTGGCTTTGTCAGGGTAAGTTGCTCCATAGCTTTGGTATGTTACTGTAGGATGTTTCATTTTGGCCATGAAAGCTGAGATTTCGTTGTTCTTAATCCATCAGGTGAACAATGTGAGATGGTCGCTCCCTATATTTTTGGATGACGGGAGGATCCACATCACCACATCCGGTTTTCACGCAATGTTGGAGACCAGCTTTTTCCGAATTCGATATGATTGGAACGTTTTCCTTTTCATTAAGATCCCGAGCAGCTTTCATGAGAACATCTGTGGATTGTGTGGGAACTATAATGGCATCAAAAATGATGACTTGGAGACCATTGAGGGTGCTCATATTTCTGATATGGTGGGGTTCGGCAAGAGCTGGAAAGTGAAGGAAGAGTATTCAACCTGTTCAGATGAAGGCAATGGACCATGCATGCCCATAACACCAGAAAATGGTCAATATTATTCCCATGCTAATGCTTGTGGAATATTGAGGTAGGACATGAGTCCGACAGAGTCTTCATTGACTTTCATAAATTAGGGTTGACCAATTTAAATAATTCCCATGTTTTTCTTGCAACCACATATGTTTAGACTATTCATGGCCCGTCAATCATATTGTTACCATATTTTACTCTTCTTCATATTTAGGAACAAAGATGGCCCCTTCTATAGGTGTCACCAGGCTGTGGCTCCAGACATTTTTATGAAGAATTGCATGACTGATATGGTGAGGAATGATGGCAATAATACGATCCTCTGTCAGGCCGTGTCAGTTTACCTTGTGGCATGCCACGTTCAAGGAATCTATGTGGATGAATGGAGACAAAAAGTTGGCTGTGGTAAGGAATGCTCTTACGAGGTGTAATCTTGTTTTGCCTTAGGCCACGTGCACACGTTGAGTATCTGGTGAGTTTTTAATCTCAGTATTTGTAAGACCAGGAAAAAAAAAGGAGAGGAAACACACGGGCACCACTTCTGCATTTTTTACCCACTCCTGGTTTTGGCTTCCAATTGGAGATGAGCGGATTTTTGGAAGTTCGGTTCTGGACCCGGACTTGACCTGAACTTCATTTAAAGTCACTGATAGGGCAGTTCGGGTGACATCATCGCTGACACGAGGTCACATGTCTCTGACACCTTCTATGCCGATTGGTCGCTGGTCATGTGCTTGTGACGTCTTGCTCGGTGATAGGCCAGCATGACGTCACTCCTGTCGTTCTGGCAGCGGATTGGCTCTGGTGTCCTCCATCTTGGATGAGGCACAGAGTCTATATAAGACCCTGACACACGCCGCATGGTGCTCAGTCCTCTTGGTTCATGCATATGAGTAGACGCTCTGTGCGCGTTCCTCTAGGCATTCCTCTGTCTATGCTAGGTGAGCGCTACCGGCAGGGTAGCGTTCTTATACCTTACAGCTTCGGCTGCTGTCCGTATCCTTACCTCTTAGGGGAGCGGACATAGGCAGGTGCCTGAGGCACATGGTCTGGCTGGGCCTTGTGATTCTACTCGTAGGTGGACGTTACCGCTAGGGTAACGTTCCTTATACTGCGTCTGGCAGTTGTTCGTATCCTCGCACACTAGGGGAGCGAACGCAGGTAGGAGCTTTGTGCGGCTTACGCTGCTGTTCGTCTCTTTTGCACCACTAGAAGAGCGGACCTAGGCAGGTGCCATATCTAGTGGTTCGTGTCCTCGCACACTAGTGGAGCAAACGCAGGTAGGAGCTTTGTGCGGCTTACGCTGCTGTTCGTCTCTTTTGCACCACTAGAAGAGCGGACCTAGGTAGGTGCCATTTCGCACACATTGCCTTTGTCTCTGTGATTATTAACAGAGATCATTCCACACACCCTCCAAGTAAGGGAGGAATTGCTTTACTTACTTATTATATCCTTCTGTGAGTTAACAGAGGTATTGCACTCTGCCATAGTCTGCAGCAAAGTCTTTGCACGGTGGACCCTGACTGTCTGATACTCCTTTCAGTTATTATCAGACAGCCCCCCGTAACAGACCGCTTCCAGGCTACCGGTTGCAGCAGGTCCCAATACCCTCAACCACCACACACGGACACAGTTATCCTTAAACATCAACGTTGCTTTACTGGACAAAAATTTCACAAACTTCACATCACACCAGCGGCGGACACATTTCTATTCCATCAATAAGGTTATACTCTGGATAAACACTCCGGTTCCTCATCGGGGTTGCCACTAGAAACCGGAATCACTCTTAATTTACAAGCCAGCCACTTCCCTGGTACTCGGGCCTACGAGTCCCTCATACCCTCAACCATCTTCATTCTGCTGGGCAGGATCAAATAGTCCTCTGGTTGTCCCGTCATCCCACCCACAGGGATTTTTGGCTATAAGCTAGGACGGGCTTTCCGGGGACAGCACTCCTCTGCCGGTGCTCTCAGGACCTACCCTCGTCGTTGAAGCTCAGTGACCTTCCACTGGTTGAGGGGGTTCTTTGGGTATGTGCCAGGTGGTGACCACATCCAGGCTGTCCGGAACTCTGGAACATGGTTCGCACAGCCCTCTCCACACTAGGTCCCCACGTGTCCGGTACCACAAATTGACCCAGAGGATTCATCTAATTGAATTGGTTGGGAATATACACGTATCACTCTCCTTGGGGACTCTCCTAAACTTTAATGTGTCCCTCTCCTTTTTATTAGCTGGACTCCTCCCTGCCAAGAGTACCAGGACAAGCAGCTAGCCAAATGTGGATGGCCACCTAGTGGCCGCACACATAATATACCAACTTAGATGTTATACATTACATGTTCCACTTTGTGGATTTGCGGGTCTGGGGTGGCCAAACTTCACACCCCCTTACACTCTTACTTTCCATACATCATTCTAGTCTTTAAAACCAACCAGCATAGTGAACGATGCCATTTGCAAAAAGAAAGCCAGTAGTGATCTAACCTGTTGTTTCTGAGTTTCAATAGTTCATAACATAATTAATGTATGTAATTTTGATTTTCAGAAATTAAATGTCCAGAAAACAGTCACTATAGTCCCTGTGGGAATCCATGTCCCGAGACCTGTGCCGGGCAGCCCTCCTCTTGCGAGCTCGCGTGCATGGAAACTTGTGAATGTAATGAAAAATTTGTGTTCCAAGAAGGAATTTGCATTCCAAAAACCAAGTGTGGCCATTTCTGTAATGGCCGCTATTACCCCACAGGAGGGATATTTTGGGGGGATAACGGCTGCACGCAACGATGTACTTGTGACTCGATCTCAAACAAGGTCAAGTGCTGGAACTCCGAGTGCCAAGTTGGAGAAGAGTGTGTGGTAAAACACGGCATTAAAGATTGCTATCCCCTCAGGCGTGGCCAATGCGTGGTCTTTGGAGATCATTTGATAACATTTGACAATGTCAATTACACCTTCCACGGCGCCTGCGCTCATCGATTCTCCCAATTGTGTGATACGAGCCACGGACTGACGGAATTTGGAGTTGAGATTTTCAACAGTAAACGAGGTGTCCGTGATGTCTCCTCCACCAGGTCCATGCTAGTGAGGGTCTACGGGATTGAGATCCTCTTCAGCAGCAGGAACCCCGGCAAAGCTACGGTAAGCAGAATGGAACTAATTCGCTTCAAATTTTGCCAAAAATTTGGCTTCTCTTGGACCTGAAATTTTTGCAATTTGGGGGAATTGAGCAAAATGGTATCAAAAAGCTACACCAAGAACGGGGGGGTAAAAAATAGAGAAAGCCTCTGCGCTCACCTGTCCCACCGCCCACTGTCATGTGCTCCACTCCATCCGATATTTTTTACCTCCAGCCTCCGATGTGTGATATCCTCTTCGGACATCTTATCTATGCACCGGGACATCGGCGCTGTCCAAGGCCCCTTTCACATGTGTTTCTAGTATGTATGATATCCGTTTTCACACATGTTTCCAAATCTACGGGGATCTTCACACCTTCGTGTTTTCACACAGACCGGGTGTCCATGTGGACCATATGTGTGTCCTTTTGATCCACACGGAGAAGTCTCTTTTTAACCGGCAGCACAGACACATGAACTCATACAAGTCAATGAGTCCATGAAAAATACGTACAGTACACGGATGACTACCGTGTGATATCCATGTGCCATACATGTGCTGTGCGTGTTTAACATTGCAAAATATAGGAGAAGCTTTGAAATTTCATTCTTCCTTTAACCATCCTGGAGAAACACATATGACCACACGGATGACCACATGGATAACATATGGATGACACACACATACTCATGGATGACAAATGGATGACCACACGGATGACACACACACGTACACATGGATGACACGCACGTACACACAGATGACACACACGGATGGCACATGGATAAACGCACGGATGACACACACATACACATGGATGACAAATGGATGACCACACGGATGACACACACACGTACACATGGATAAACGCACGGATGACACACACATACACATGGATGAAACATGGATGACGCGCACATGCACACGGATGACACATGGATAAACACAGATGACACACGGATGACCACATGGATGACCACACAATGACTACACGGATCACACAAGGATAACACACACATACACACAGTGGACACACAGATGACCATACGGATGATACACGGATGATACACGCATACACATGGATGACACATGGATAACCACACGGATAATACACAGATAACACACACGTACACATGGATGACACATGGATGACATGCACATACACACGAATGACTACACGGATGACATATGGATGACACAATTAAGAAATAATTGACTTTCCCCAAAAGATCCACAGGTAGAGCTAGTGACACCTAGTGGAATCATCACCACCTTGCGTATACCAGGAGTTCTGGCTCCCCCTGCTGGTATATTACAGCAATTTGCAGTCTGAGCGCTTAGGTCCTGCTCACTAGTCTGTAGGAATGAACTCCGGCAGAGCTGAAGACCTGTGAACCTGAATCAGCCGACGCCCGGGTCTGGCTGAACAATACAGAAGCCTCAGGTTGCTTGCCAGGCTCTGTGGTGTGAACAGAGTCTGATGACGCTTTGCCTAGTTTCTGTATATAGCGACCTCTGGAGACCTGGCAATCAAACAATCCTTCTGTACAAGGAGAACACATAGTAACACAGTGTAATCAGTAATGTCCCATGTGGTGACGTTGCAGAGAAACCCAACTTCTACCACACTTTTGCCCAACAAATTTCAACTCATCACTCTTTGTCCTCACCGGTGTTAGACTGTGATCTGCTTATTGCTTAGGAGGCCTCCTAAAGGGAAGAATTTCCAAACTTGGGGACCATTGTAATGAGAATTGTAAATCAACCAAATGTTAGAGATATTCGGGAGATCTTTTTGCTTTTTCTAGTTAGTTTCGGAGGTCATTTTTAAAATGTGAAGCCAAATTGGACTTTTCCATAACCTAATTTAGAGTTTAACTTTTTTTTAATTTTTAAGGTAAATGGTGTTTTCTACAATCTCCCCTTTACATTGGTCATGCAAAAGATCCGAGTATTTGTCAAGTGGCGGCATGGAGTCATCTGGACAGACTTTGGCATGGAGGTGACATTTGATTGGGACAGCCGGGTCACGGTCTCCCTTCCAGGCTCCTACGCTGGTGCCCTCTGTGGGCTCTGTGGAAATTTTAATAGGGATAAGCAAGATGAATTCATGGTGAAGAACGGAAAAGTGACTGATGATATTACAGCTTTTGGGGAAGCTTGGAAGATAGAAGACACACTTCAAGGGTGTGGAGAACCAGTCCCAGAACCTTGTGCGCAACTGAAGCTCTTGGAAAAAAATCAACGGACGCTTCTGTCCGATTGTGGGATTATTCTGAAAGACGATGGACCTTTCCGAGACTGTCGTAGCGTGGTCAACCCTGAACCCTACTTCCAATTCTGCATTCTTGACTTCTGCTATCACTCTGCCAGGCAAGACGTCTTCTGCAAGGTGATTGAAGCCTATACTGCGGCTTGCCAAGAAGCCAACGGGATTGTCTATGAATGGCGAAAAAATAACTTCTGTCGTAAGTTACTTTTGTCTCATAGTCTTCTATTCAGACCTTAAAGCTTCTCATGAGATTTGTTTTGTGGGATATGATGTTACATGTTATGGAATCTGAACACACTCCAATTCGACACTCAAATTTGATCCCAAAATTCCATTTTACATCATATTTATTCAATGCAGATTGAATGTGACTTTTTATGCTCTGGGGGCTATACAGACCCCAGAGCATAAGGGTTAAAATAACAAAATACTGACTGCTCACTTGTTGGCCACAGTCAAACCTACGTCTCAAGAGCCAACACAGACGCAGGTCCATGTGCAAGAACAGTACATGGACAGTTTGCAGCCCAATAGTTCCTATCTGCTTTGGAATTGGTAGTGGCCCCCTTACCTCTTGGTTGCACCAATGGTATCATACATGCAGCTCTCGAAGTAGGCTTTTTGTCATCAGAACATCACAACATGCATCACATGAGGTGCGGACAATACATTGACGATGCACGTGCATAATGATGTAAGATGTCTATATGATCATAAAAGCTGTAGATATCACCCATCATGGTGAAGTGAAGAAAGGGATTGAAGAAGCTTTGTTAAGGACCAGATGGATGGTTTCGGCAGTGAGCCATTTGGTTTTGTCTATTGCTCAGTTGTTTGTATTCCCCGGATCCTTGCTGGTGGGCGGGGCTGGTTTGGTGCCTCATTCCAGCAATCGACTTGCTTTATCTTTGGGCTGTTTCAACCTGATAGTTCCTGCTCTGAAGTGCACTTCTGGTTCTCAGGAGTTCATTCTGGTCCTCATCCCGCTAGATTCCCTCACTTTCCACCACTTCATCCGTCTTGTCTGTGCCCCTGACTTCCTGACCCTCTATTTGTCTTGTTCCCTCAGTCCCGCTTCCCCCCTTTTTAATGACGGTTCCCTTCAGCTTCTCATCCCGGCTTGCTCTCTGAATACGGTTCTGCTCCCCCTCTGTACCTGACATTTCCTTCCGGCTACCGACCTTAGGCTTCCAAGTGACTTCTGCTCCTCTTCCTCCCTTGCACTGACGTGACCTCCCGGCTCTGACTCTCAGCTTGTATGACCATTCAACTAACTCCCTGTCTAGATACTGGTGACATCTAGTGGGCAGATGCCGCATTACACCTAGGAGCTATACATCTCTCCTGTTTACCTGCTCCCCCTTGTGGTAGCATTACAGGTGGCAGGTTGGACAATATTTTACTAAAGCACCCAAAATGAATTACGAAAAAATAGAAATCAGGAGAATTAGATGTTTTCATAAAATTTAAGGTAAACTATGTTGATCCCAAACCATTTCATAGTTGTCGTTCTGATTATAATAACATTATTGATTCTATTTTTAATGCGCAATTTCCAATATTCCTCTTTTAGGAGCTTGGTGCCCAGAAAACAGCCACTACAAACTGTGCTCAAGTGCTTTCCAAAATACCTGCAGCCGCCCCAATCTTCCACCCATCGGTAATGACCACTGCAGAGAAAACTGCGATTGTGACGATGGCTACTTTCTTGACGGAGATCGTTGCATCCATAGGTCTGAGTGTGGCTGTCTCCATGATGGAATATATTATAAAGTCAATGAAATATTCTATCCCACACCAAACTGTGACCTGAAATGTCTCTGCCAATATGCTGGGTTGGTTCAGTGCTCTCCACATACATGTGGTCCTCATGAGGTCTGTACGATAAAAGATGGTGCCAAAAAGTGTCATCCAACAAAAGTAGCCATGTGTTCAGTTCTTGGGGGTTCTCACTACTACACATTCGATGGTGGCAAATATCAATTTCAAGGAAACTGCACCTGTGTTCTCGCAAGAACCTGCCTATACAATACCAGGCTGCCGGCCAACTTCTCCGTTGCTTTGTCAACAGTCTCTCCGAAGAGGGTTGGAGTTTTCCTAGATGACATTCAGCTAATCATGACTGAAGGCAAAAAAGGGACAATTGAGGTAAATCATAAAGAAAATTGCTACAATATTACAGCTTGTTACTTCCAGGGTGAAATGTTCAAACAATTCCCTACCAGCTGGACCTCCACAATAGCCAATATACAAGACAACCAACACCGGAACATGGAATTGGCAAGAAAGACTCTGGAAGGTTATTTTTACTTTTTGAGGCTTTCAAAAACATGTTCTTTAAGTGGAAGCCACTTCAGACAATGTTTCTTTTTGGTGGAATTTTTGGAGGATTGCTTTGTTTCCTGAAATGTTTCCTAAAGTGGGAAAACTTGACCGGTGCCATGGCATCTAATGGACGCCATGTGCACCTAATCAAACACTGAAGATTCTTACAATCATTTTTAAGAGACTTTTCAGGCATTTTTTATGTGAACTTGCTCCAAAAAATCCTCTGTGAGTGCATACTAAGCAATTCAGCCTAATGATGCAGGTTTCTAGTATGCCTGCTGACTCGAATTCAGGTGCAAGGGTCTTCATTGGGTCAGATTTAGAGATACATGTACAGTTTTTTTTCTCCTTGATTAACTGCCTCTTTAAACTTATTTTATGTGGAGGTTGTCACAAGACGTTTTGTTGGAGATCTCCAAACTCAAAAAGTTTTGACCATGAAATCGAATGTAGATATTTGGAGAACTAAAGTTGCAATATAAAGGCTTAGACTCACTTATCAAGGTATAAGAGGATCCTCCTGGATCCGGCCTCTGGTGCAATAGTGGGTTCCAAAAAGAGTTGATTCGCATGACCAGGTCCATCACCTATGTCAGAAATCTCTAGTGGAGCCTGTCACAAGGTGTTCTGTTGGAAATCTCTAAACTCAAAATGTTTTGGTTATACAATCGAATATAGATATTTGGAGAAATAAAGGAGTAAGATATAGAGTCAGACTGCCCTATCAAATTATAAGAGGATCCTCCTGGATCCAGCCTCTAGTGTAATAGTGGGTTTCAAGTAGAGTTGATTCACATGACCAGGTCCATCACCCACGTCAGTAATCTCTGGTCTTTTGTTGGGAGCCCTGACAACGACCATGATAGTATCCTGGGTCACTTTGGCGGAAGCCCTGAGAATGGCCACTTCAGTAATCTTTGGCCATCTGATGGGAGCCGTGAGAACCACCTTCTACTTGATGACATCCACGGATCTTCTTCTGGCGCATCACATCCCATTGAGAACCAGAAGAAGAGCCATGGACACCAAGTGGTGGTCATCGGATTAGTGGCTGTAGATTACTGATGTGGCCAATCAACTGGGTCCTAGGAATTGATTCGCACCAATTTTAGCTCCCAGATTCTAGCTGCAGACTACTTTGTTGTGAGCTTTATATGAAGGCAATACGTCACTAAGGTCAGTTTCTTATGGAAAGATAAGCAAGGAACCTTAGATATTAATTAGATTTGCAAATAATATGTTCAATGTAAAAAATAATAGTAACAATCATCATGGTCTAAGTAAAAATGGAAGAGGACATGTTTTGTATCAATAAGTGTTGTGCCTTAGAATCATGTCCTCTGGTGGAACCATTAGTCTGACATCAAAAATGTTGGTAGAGCTGGAAATTTGGTAAAACTGGAAAAACTAATCCTTATTAACTGTAAGACATGATAAAATGAAGGTCTGATCCTCATGTTTGAGTTTTGTGTCTTGTAGGTGAACTACGTTTCCTTCAATCTTCCACTGAATCTTGAACCAAGAGGGATTGTGGTTTGGCAGCATGGCATGAACGTGTTCTTGACCACCACGTTTGGACTTGAAGTAACATATGATCTGGATTTTCAGGTCATCGTAAAGATTTCCAGTAGCTTCTATGGACAGTTGTGCGGGTTATGTGGAAATTACAACGATGACCATGCAGATGATTATGCACGTATAGGTCAAAAACTGAATGTTGATAGAGCTGCATTTGGTGAAGCCAAGAACAGGAGCTTGGTGCAGACTTGTGAGATTCATTGTCCGAGTTATGTCTGCCCGATATGTGAAGAAAGAGGCTTGTATGAAGGAAAGGACTTCTGTGGCTTGTTGCTGGCAGAGGAAGGATTGTTCAGTGCTTGTCACAACCATGTGGACCCTACTGAATATTTTGACAAGTGTGTCTCGGATTTGTGTCGAGAAGAAGGAGACTCCAAAGCGCTGTGCAACAGTCTGCAGAGTTACGTGGCAATGTGCCAAACCGTGGGCATTACCCAGATCAAATGGAGGAATGAAAGCTTCTGTCGTGAGTATGGGATGGTCTTTGGGAAGGTCCAACCCCTCATTGAATTTTCTTTTAAAAAAATATGGTAATTCAATATTAAACAGGAGAGTAGAGAATCACCAAGGCAAATTTTTGTTTTCCTGCCCTAGTCCTGTTTTTCAATACCCTGGTCAAGGATGAGTAGTTTGTTGAGGCAAATCATAGCACCTAGCATCCAAGAACATGGAGCCCACCTCCTTAGCTATAGCTCTGGCTCAACTTTTGACAATCCTCCTTGCTAGCATTCTATCACCAGCAAAATGGCGCCTTGGTGGTTTCTATATTTTAACCTCTTGACGACTGTCACTGTACATACATAACAGAAGGACGCCATGACTACTGTGATTGGACAAAGCTCGGGAGCTGAGCCTGCTCCATACAGTGTGGATGTTGGCTGTATTACTCTCATGATTCGGGTTAGCGGTGCTCTCTTATCCTGCAGACCCTATGCTGGTCCTCATATTTTCCTCTTGTTCCCGGTCTAATCCTGTGTTGTGTGGGAGAGGCCTTTTCATTGGAGCCTCCTTCCGGGTGATTGCTCTGCTTTATCTGGGAGTTGTTTCACCTAGAATGCTGCCAGCGATAGTTCGTGTTCGGCAGTGCACGTCTCTGGTTCCCATAGGTGACTGACTTAATCTTGTCCCGCTACCTAGTTCCTCATACCTCGTTCCATCTTCTTCCCAGGTCTGACCTGATTCCCTGCCTCCCTGACCTTCGTCTTGTTTCCTGACCCTGGCTCCTCTTGCTCCCATGTACCCGACTTGTCCTCTTGGCTTCCCAACCTTGGCTTGTCCCCTGACTCCGGCTCTGCTTTCTTCCTGGTTCTTCACCTGACTTTCTGGTTTACAGACCCTTGATTCTCAATTAGGCTTCGATTTGTCTTTTTACCACCGTCACTGACGTTATCTCCCAGCTTCTGACTCCTGGCTTGTTCGACTATCCCTCACTAGTGTGTCTAGTGACACCTAGCATACACCCCCTCCACTAATGTGTCTGGCGATTACACTTGGATGTTTGGCATCAAAATTACATAGCCAACACTCAAGAGTAAGTGATGCAGCCTCTAACTTGGAAGCCACAAGTTCTGAAGGCCATTGGAACCCTGAAAGTTGCCGATGGTTTGCCAAAGCAGCCAGCATAGGCAGACATATCATTGCAAGTAAAGACCCATTTCTTACTGATGGTCTCCGAGGCTGCTATGTTTATCGACCTGTGAAGCCCGGCCTGGCTAGGCTTCAGCAGAAATTTTTCACAAACCCTCCAATACTCTAGTACTGCAGTGCATTGCATAGACAACCAAGTGATCGCGGGTTCAAGTCTCTAAAATTAAAAAAAAAAAAAAGCAAAAATGGAAAAATCTCTTGGTTCTTATCGGGTTGACATCGATGAATTGGTCCGATCCAATAATTAGAAAAAATCAACAATATTAATTAAAAATGCTCATGTGAAATGTTTTGCTCTCAGGTTTGGACTGTCCGGATCACAGTCAATATGTGACCTGCTCCGATGCGTCTGAGGCGACCTGCAGCTCCATCGAGGCACCCGCCACCTGCTCCAGCGCATGCGCAGAAGGATGTCAGTGCAATGCCGGCTACTACCGGGACGTAAACAAGTGTGTGCCGCTAGACAAATGTGGATGTGATGTCGAGGGGAAATATTACACAGTAAGTCTGAACTGGATTACCGGGAGGGTCAACTGGGTGGACACCTCTCAAGACAAGGTCCTTGTGGATATCTCCTACACATTCAATCTCTAAGGTTGGAACTCTGCCAGGATTGAAAAACTAGGGCGCCTACCATGCTAGCATCTTCCCTCAGCAAGGGGTGCAAATATAAGCAACAGCGGTTCCCAGACTCTGGTGCATGAGGGAAATCAAGGGCTTCAGACATTATTAACTGCTTGAGGACCACCTAGCGTCTTAAAGCCCTGGGCAGGTACAAATATTCTGTTTTAAAACATGATTGCAGTCAGCAGTTGCATGGAGATCATACAGCCAAAAGAGCAGGGAGATGCGCAGAGTTCTAATGGAAAGGCAGAGATGGTTATTGACCATCTCTGCCTTCCTGATTGCTCTGTACACAGCATTGACTGAGCTCAGTGCATTCAATATAGGAAGCATAGACTGGGTTAGCTCTAATGGACCCAGCGATCATGTGATCACCAAGTTCTAGTAAAGAACTGTCATGGGTGTGTCTCGGGTGACAGACAGTCCTGTGGTGTCCGGCAATAGAAGGTCACAGTGTTTGGCTGCGCAAAATGCTCCCTGACTTTCTATTATTTCTGCTGATAGTATTCAGTGTACTAGGGAGCTCCTCTGCTTCGTTTTCATCCTTTTCCATTAGGACCCTGCGGAGCTCCTATTCTTTTCAGCTGCTAATCACCTGTATTTCCCCTTTGGTTTAAATACTCTAATTTCCCTGAACTTGTGCTGGAGATATTCATAAGCTCTGGATGCAAGCAGGTGACTTGCACTCATCAGTAGGATCGTGGAAGCTCTTTACTAAACATCTTACTGAATCTTCTAGAGATAATTTGTTCATGCATTTTCCCCATGTGTGTGCTCCCTGTCTTCTTTAGTATTTAGTACAGTTGCCGAAGAGCTCATCCCATCCACGGCCCAGCTCTAGGGTCATGATAGGGCCAGGTATACAGCTTGGCGCATAGGTGTGGAACCTATCTAGGGTGGTGAGGGACCCCAGGGCCCAGCACTAGGGATATCTGGGGTCAGATATCCAGCTCAGCGCATAGGTGTGGAACGTATCCAGGGTGGTGAGGGACCCCAGGGACCAGCACTAGGGATACCAAGGGTCAGGTATCCAGCTCGGCGCATAGGTGTGGAACGTATCTAGGGTCGTGAGGGACCCCAGGGACCAGCGGTAGAGATACCTATGGTCAGGTATCCAGATCGGCACATAGGTACAGAGCCTTTCTAGGGTGGTGATGGACCCCAGGGACAGCACTAGGGATACCTAGGGTCAGGTATCCAGCTCGGCGCATAGGTACAAAACCTTTCTAGGGTGGTGAGGGACCCCACGGACCAGCAGTAAGTTTGGTCAGGTGTCATCATCTCCCCCAGACACGGGGATTACCTTTTACTGTTCGCTGGGTAGTCCCCCATACCTAGCGTGACAAGAACAGGAGCTGCCAGGTCTTAGCAGACTCAAATCAGCTCAGTAGTTTATTCAGTGGCCGAATTATTCCCACAAAAGGTAAAGGGGAAATCAGAAATATTAATAATGTAATTAAATGTTGAAATGCCCTCAATGGTCCTTGATGACCTAATTGGCGAATTGGAAGAGGAATGATGTGTGAAAATTAAAAAAAAAAATTAATGAAAAAAACGCAAAAAAAGTAAATCAAATAAAAAAATAAAAAATAAGCTACAGTCAATTCAAGCCCAAAGAAAAAATAAATAAATAAATAAATTAAAAAAAAAAAAAATCTATCTATCAATCTATCTATCTATCTATATATATATATTTTGTTATTTATTTTATTTTTATGTATCTGAAATATATATTATTTATATATATATATATATATATATATATATATATATATATATATATACATACATATATATATATATATATATATATATATATTTTTTTATTTTATTTTTATATATATATATATATATATATATATACATTTTTTTATTTATCCATTTATTTATTTTATTTTTATGTATCCGAAATAAATATATATATATATATATATATATATATATATATATCTATCAGATACACAAAAATAATTGTTATAGAAAGGGGAAAATAATGTCAAATGTATTTTATTACCCCCTTAAAAAAATTTTGGAAAAACACATTTTCTTTTTTTTCCAATTTACCGTCAATATCAGCAAAATGAAAAAAAATATGAATATAAGAATGACATAAATATTAGTCCCCATGTAACAGAAATAAAAGAGGTAAAAATTATTATCCAACAGAGAAAAAAAATAGCATCGTAATTATAAAAAAAAAAGAAAACAAAATGTCCCTGGTCACAAATTGGGAAACATGGCACATCTTTAATGATTTAATTTCACCTCTCGCATTGGACAAGTCTTGTGTAATTTTAGGCTGGAGGCTAAAATGTGACAACAAATTATAATAGTAACTAATTATATAAAGTTTGTGCCATGAATCACAAAAAAAGGTAAAAAGTTTGGCCGGAGGGGAAGGCATCCACCGAGCGGAGGGAACTGCATGTTCCGGAGGGAAAACCACAAGAACAATGGAAGAACATGACGACTCCCATCGATGCTACAGAATAACCAACAAGAAGGGTGTTGATGTGGTTTTGCTCCGGGCCGGATCCTCACATGGATTATACTTGTAATTCAGATTATTCTCCCACATCTCACACTCATTTTATTAGTAGACTTTACTTTTTTTGTCTGCTTGGCATAAAGTAGGGAAACAAAAACAATGTAGAATAATGAGAACAACTAATTTAGCAAGTGGTTTAAATTCATTACAAAAGGCCGCTTTTACTTATTACTTTAGTCTCAGTATTATTCAACCCTTTCATGACATGAGTCTTTAGTACTTAGTAGAATCATTCTGGCTGTTATGACCTGCTTCCTCTCTGGCTTTTATGACCTCGTACACCTCAGTCTGTTATGATCTGCTGCCTTCTGGCTGTTATGACCTACCACTCTTCTGGCTGTTATGACCTAGCAATCCTCTGGCTGTTATGACCTAGCAATCCTCTGGCTGATATGATCTACCACCCCTCTGGCTGATATGATCTACCACCCCTCTGGCTGATATGATCTACCACTCCTCTGGCTGATATGATCTACCACTCCTCTGACTGTTATAACCTACCACTATTCTGGCTATTATGACCTACCACCCCTCTATCTGTTATGACATACCACTCCTATGTCTGTTGTTTACTACCACCCCTCTGGCTGTTATGACCTACCACCCCTCTGGCTGATATAAACTAACACTCTTCTGGCTGTTATGACCCACCACCCCTCTGGCTGTTATGACACACCATCCCTCTGGCTGTTATGACACACCATCCCTCTGGCTGTTATGATCTACCACTCCTCTGGCTGTTTTGACCTACCACTCCTTTGGCTGTTTTGACCTACCACTCCTCTGGCTGTTATGACCTGCCACTCCTCCAGCTGTTATGACCTGCTACCTCTCTTGCTGTTATGACCTGCCACCTCTCTTGCTGTTATGACCTGCGACCTCTCTTGCTGTTATGACCTAGTACTCCTCTGGCTGTTATGACCCACCACCCATCTGTCTCTTATGATCTACCACTCCTCTGGCTGTTATGACCTGACACGTTTCAGGTTATTATGGCCTAGTACACCTCAGTATGTTATGACCTTCTGCTTTCTGGACAATATGACCTGCCACCCCTCTGATTTTTATGACCTAACACCCCTATGGCTGTTATGAACTGCTACCCCTTTTGGTTTTTTGAACGGCACTATTTTTGGTTGTTATGACCTACCACTCCTTTGGCCATTATGACCTGATTCCTTTCTGGCTGTTGTGACCTACAGATCTTCTGTTTGTTATGATCTGCCACTCTTCTGGCTGTTACGACCTGAGCTACCTCTGGCTGTTATGACCATCCATTCCTTATGGCTATTATCACCTGCTTCCTCTATGGCTATTATCACCTGCTTCCTCTGTCTCAACAAAAAAAGACTAGTACATTAAAGGCCCCAAGCTTTTTATGTATAAGGTAAATAAATAATACCCGTCATGGACCTATATAGTGCAAATACATGTAGAAATTTTATTTATATAAAAGGTGGCAAAAAACACATACATTTAATATCATTTAAAATAGAGCAAATACAAAACAAAACATCCTGAATAACCCAGTATATACCGTATAACACGGATAGTGCCATACATAGAGCCCCTATACATACGAATGTAGGTTACCTACCAATATTATACAACTGTATTAGTTAGACATACAGCATTTAATAAATATACGTGTGCATATATTACCAACGTCTGTGAATGCAACCAAACATCTACAAAATAGGCACCCTTATATGTAGTCAGCAGATGTGATACTATTGCTGCTATATGGCTGTAGCACCCAAACCTCAGTATTAAATTCAGGGAGAATGTAATGAACAGTATAATACAGTGGTGCTGCGTATAACGAGCCTGATATCATGCTGTGGAGACAAAAAAAAAACAGTCAAAAATAAATTACCGGCTATGTAGCCGAGATCAAAAATAGAGCCCGAGGCCTGAAGTGCATCACAGGTATAGTTACTAGGGACCAGGTAAAAGGGTCAGGATGGAAGTGGAAGAACCCGACGTGTTGCGCCAGTCAAGCTGGCTTCATCAGGAGAATGCCACCAGAGATCACTGCAGGGATATATATATATATATACATACCCCAGAACATGTAATTGTCCAACCAGAGGGGGGCATCAATTGGAACGGATAGCATACCTATGTTAAACAGGTGATGATAAGAGCTTCTGATATGGAGCCGCCGCCATGTACGATCCCTGAAGAATCTAAATGACCGGTGTTTGTATCAGTGGAACGCACTATGCATACCGCCAACCGGAACTAATATGGCGACCAATATCATGTGATTGATATGGAACGCAATATGCGTTCCAGTGGCCGGAACAAGTATTATGATAATGCATGGCTACTGTCGAGATTTGCTTGCCCTGCTTGAGATGTTTGTCGGCCAGAGATATATTGACAGGTGCTGTTGTGATCTCTTACGCAGCTCCTGTATGATTTGACCCACATATTTCAGTGGGCAGGGACAGATCAGGGCGTAGACAACATTTTTGGATAGACAGTGGATGTAGTTGCCCAGCTTGAATATTTGCTGATTATTGGGGTGTATAAACTGAGAAGTAACTGGCATGAAAGAACATATTCAACAATTGCCACTAGGTCCCTAGTAACTATACCTGTGATGCACCTCAGGCCGCAGGGTCTATTTTTGATCTCGGCTACTTAGCCGGTAATTTATTTTTGACAGTTTTTTTTCTCCATATCTTGATATCAGGCTCGTTACAGTGCCTACAAGTAGTATTCAACCCCCTGCAGATTTCGCAGGTTTACACATTCAGAATAACTTGGCATTGTGACATTTGGACTGTAGATCAGCCTGGAAGTGTGAAATGCAGCAAAAAAGAATGTTATTTCTTTTTTTATTTTTTTTTTTAAATTGTGAAAAGTTTATTCAGAGGGTCATTTATTATTCAACCCCTCAAACCACCAGAATTCTGTTTGGTTCCCCTAAAGTATTAAGAAGTATTTCAGGCACAAAGAACAATGAGCTTCACATGTTTGGATTAATTATCTCTTTTTCCAGCCTTTTCTGACTAATTAAGACCCTCCCCAAACTTGTGAACAGCACTCATACTTGGTCAACATGGGAAAGACAAAGGAGCATTCCAAGGCCATCAGAGACAAGATCGTGGAGGGTCACAAGGCTGGCAAGGGGTACAAAACCCTTTCCAAGGAGTTGGACCTACCTGTCTCCACTGTTGGGAGCATCATCCGGAAGTGGAAGGCTTATGGAACTACTGTTAGCCTTCCACGGCCTGGACAGCCTTTGAAAGTTTCCACCTGTGCCAAGGCCAGGCTTGTCCGAAGAGTCAAGGCTAACCCAAGGACAACAAGGAAGGAGCTCCGGGAAGATCTCATGGCAGTGGGGACATTGGTTTCAGTCAATACCATAAGTAACGTACTCCACCGCAATGGTCTCCGTTCCAAACGAGCCCGTAAGGTACCTTTACTTTCAAAGCGTCATGTCAAGGCTCGTTTACAGTTTGCTCATGATCACTTGGAGGACTCTGAGACAGACTGGTTCAAGGTTCTCTAGTCTGATGAGACCAAGATCGAGATCTTTGGTGCCAACCACACACGTGACGTTTGGAGACTGGATGGCACTGCATACGACCCCAAGAATACCATCCCTACAGTCAAGCATGGTGGTGGCAGCATCATGCTGTGGGGCTGTTTCTCAGCCAAGGGGCCTGGCCATCTGGTCCGCATCCATGGGAAGATGGATAGCACGGCCTACCTGGAGATTTTGGCCAAGAACCTCCGCTCCTCCATCAAGGATCTTAAGATGGGTCGTCATTTCATCTTCCAACAAGACAACGACCCAAAGCACACAGCCAAGAAAACCAAGGCCTGGTTCAAGAGGGAAAAAATCAAGGTGTTGCAGTGGCCTAGTCAGTCTCCTGACCTTAACCCAATTGAAAACTTGTGGAAGGAGCTCAAGATTAAAGTCCACATGAGACACCCAAAGAACCTAGATAACTTGGAGAAGATCTGCATGGAGGAGTGGGCCAAGATAACTCCAGAGACCTGTGCCGGCCTGATCAGGTCTTATAAAAGACGATTATTAGCTGTAATTGCAAACAAGGGTTATTCCACAAAATATTAAACCTAGGGGTTGAATAATAATTGACCCACACTTTTATGTTGAAAATTTATTAAAATTTAACTGAGCAACATAACTTGTTGGTTTGTAAGATTTATGCTTCTGTTAATAAATCCTGCTCTTGTTTGAAGTTTGCAGGCTCTAACTTATTTACATCTTATCAAACCTGCTAAATCTGCAGGGGGTTGAATACTACTTGTAGGCACTGTATATGCAGTACCGCTGTAGTATACTGTTCAGTGCATTCTCCCTGAATTTGAGACTGAGGTTTGGGTGCTACAGCAATATAGCAGCAATAGTATCACATCTGGGTGCCTATTTTGTAGCCATTTGGTTGCGTTCACAGACATTGGTTGGACTATAGCAACTATCATATGCACTCGTATATTTATTACATGCTATATAACTAACTAATACAGTTGTATAACATTGGTATGTAACCTATATTCGTATGTATAGGGACTCTATGTATGGAACTATCCGTGTTATGTATACTGGGTTACTCAGGATGGTAGTTGTTTTGTATTTGCTCTTTTTTTAAATTATTTTAAATGTATGTGTTTTTTAAATAAAATTTCTACATGTATTTGCACTATATAGGTCCATGACGGGTATTATTTATTTACCTTATACATAAAAAGCTTGGTGCCTTTAATGTACTAGTCTTTTTTGTTGGTGCTTATTTATTGTGATACATGGCACATAGCTTTTTCTTGATAGTAGGTGGTGCCTAGCCTTTTTTGTTGATTATTGCTTCATCTGTCTGTTATGACCTACAGCTCTTTTGTCTGTTATGACCTAACATTCCCCTGGCAGTTATGACCTGCTTCCTCTCTGGCTGTTATGACCTACCGCTCTTCTGGCTGTTATGACCTGATACCCCTCTGACTGTTATGACATTCCACCCATTTTGGCTGTTATGACCTGCCGCTCCTCTGGCCAGTATGACCTGCTTCATCTCTGGCTGTTATGACCCACCGCTCTTTTGGGTATTATGACCTGTCACCCCTTTGGTTGTTATGACCTAATACCCCTCTGGCTGTTATGATCTTCAACCCCTTTTGGCTATTATGACCTGCCACTCCTCTGGCTGTTATGATCTGCTTCCTAATTGGCTGTTATGACCTACCGTTCTTCTAGCTGTTATGGTCCTGCCACATGCCTGGCTGTTATGACCTGATACACCTCTGGTTGTTATGACCTTCCATCCCTTCTGGCTGTTATCACCTGCCACTCCTCTGGTTGTTATGACCTGCTTCCTTTCTGACTGCTATAACCTACCATACTTCTGGCTGTTATCACCTGCCACTCCTTTGTCCATTATGACCTGTTTCCTCTCTGGCTGCTATGACCTACCGCTCTTCTGGATGTTATGACCTGCTTCCTCTCAGGCTGTTATGACCTACTTCCTCTCTGGCTGTTATGACCTACCAATCTTCTGGCTGTTATCACCTGCCACTCCTTTGTCCATTATGACCTGCTTCCTCTCTGGTTGCTATTACCTACTGCTCTTCTGACTGTTATGACCTGCTTCCTCTCTGGCTGTTATGACCTACCACTCTTCTGGCTGTTATGACCTGATACACCTCTGGCTGTTATGGCCTACCGCTCTTCTGGTTGTTATGACCTTCCATCCCTTTTGGCTGTTATGACCTGCTACCTCAATGGCTGTTATCACCAGCTTCCTGTCTGTCAGTTATGATCTACAGCTCTTCTGGCTGTTATGACCTGCCCCTCCCCTGACTGTTATGACATGCTTCCTCTCTGGCTGTAATGGCCTACCTCTCTTTTGGCTGTTATGACCTGCCACCCTTCTGTCTGTTAGGACCTGCTTCCGCTCTTGCTGTTATGACCTACCTCTCTTCTGGCTGTTATGACCTGCCACCCTTCTGTCTGTTAGGACCTGCTTCCACTCTTGCTGTTATGACCTACCTCTCTTCTGGCTGTTATGACCTGCTTCCTCTCTGGCTGTTATGACCTACCAATCTTCTGGCTGTTATCACTTGCCACTCCTTTGTCCATTATGACCTGTGTCCTCTCTCGCTCTTATGACCTACCACTCTTGCTGTTATGACTTGCTTCCTCTCTGGCTGTTATGACCTGCCACCCTTTTGCCTGTTATGACCTGCTTCCTCTCTGGCTGTTATGACCTGCTTCCTCTCTGGCTGTTATGACCTGCCACCCTTTTGCCTGTTATGATCTGCTTCCTCTCTGGCTGTTATGACCTGCTTCCTCTCTGGCTGTTATGAGCTGCTTCCTCTCTGGCTGTTATGAGCTGCTTCCTCTCTGGCTGTTATGACCTGCTTCCTCTCTGGCTGTTATGACCTGCTTCCTCTCTGGCTGTTATGACCTACCATTCTTCTGTCAGCTATGACCTACCACTCTTCTGTCAGCTATGACCTACCACTCTTGCTGTTATGACTTGCTTCCTCTCTGGCTGTTATGACCTGCCACCCTTTTGCCTGTTATGACCTGCTTCCTCTCTGGCTGTTATGACCTGCTTCCTCTCTGGCTGTTATGACCTGCCACCCTTTTGCCTGTTATGATCTGCTTCCTCTCTGGCTGTTATGATCTGCTTCCTCTCTGGCTGTTATGACCTGCTTCCTCTCTGGCTATTATGACCTGCTTCCTCTCTGGCTGTTATGACCTGCTTTCTCTCTGGCTGTTATGACCTGCTTCCTCTCTGGCTGTTATGACCTACCATTCTTCTGTCAGCTATGACCTACCACTCTTCTGGCTGTTATGACCTGCTAATAATGTAAGGAATAGTTTGCTTATCCCATGCAATGGTATCAGGGTTGGGGCTCATAGTCTAGGTCTCATAGACAATATGGCTGTAGAGTAGTCACTGTAATTCAATAAATACATTGCTCATTTGTTTTACAGATAAATGAGACCTTTCTTGGAGATAGCTGCCTGCAGTCCTGCACGTGTCAAGTAGGTGGCGCTGTAACATGTAAGATCCAGGAGTGCCCAGCAGGTACCCGCTGCAGGAGGGTATTGGACAGGACCTACATATGTGTGAAGTGAACAAATGGTCTCCTGTCTATATCTCCGCAATACAGCGACTACCGGCATCACATTACATTATATAACCTCCTAAACGTATTTTTTACTTTTTTTATTATATACATTTTCTGTAGAGATGATGATCGCAGCGTGACCTTCTTCATCACGATGAAATATGATCAAATTCTTTCATATGCTGTGACCAGGAGACAAATAAAATTGCTCTGATAGAATCCGCGTCTTGAGTGTCCTCGTGAATATGTTTGACATCTCTGGAGGATACAAAATCTGCTCTGTGATGGAGTCAAAAAGTGCCAATAAAGTGAATATATTTTATTAAATACAATAAAAAGATGTGCAAACAGCAAAAAAGAGGATAAAAACACATAGGGGTGTGAAAATGCATAATCAGGATCAAAATGATAAACAGTAATCACAAATGGCCAGTTGGAGTAATGTAGATCAAGCAAAAGGGAAATGTTAGAACAGGCATAAACCAAAAGGTATGCAGATAAAGTGCATGTGCAATAATGCATGCAGTAGCCTGCTCAAGCACACCCAGATTAGTTAATAAGGCATAATACCGTCCAGTGAATGTTTGCGAAACATTCAAAGACAAAGTGGCCAGTGCATTTTAAAGTGACTAATGCATGATCCCAAAAACACAAGAAGGAGGCTCCCCCATACCCCACCAACGTACGTTTCGCCTAGTGAGCACCGTGCTCAAGTTCGGCTTCCTCAGGGAGGGAGAAGGCAGCACTATGCTCGTTGCAGTCCAGGGGTTTTTTATTGTAGGGCGCGCACACACTTCCGTGCACGTCACATCCTGAAGTGACGCGCGCGCACGTCGGCAGCGTCCCGATGGGGGCGGGTCAGGCGGCAACACGCACGCGCGGGAGCAGGGACGCGTCATCCCACTCCCGCGAGAGCGCGGCAACCAAGGTGACGGCAAGCACGCCCACACCAGGAAGGAACAGACGGGCCGCGCGTGCAGAGGAGAATGACTGAGTAAACACAGAGAGATACGCAACCCGGGTGATAACAACAGTAATGTGAACAGTAGAAAAACATATAATATCAATAGAATCCAGTGTCTTCATATACTTGATGATCATTAGGGACAGCGTATCCGAGATGGTAGGAAGGTCCAGGAAGAGGAGAGTGCTTAATCCAAAGAAGGAATACTGGAAGAATATACGTAAAGAACATATGGATTAATGTACACATAGAAGTGTGCACGCCAGATGATACAGCAAAACTAAGCATAGCATATAGAAAAGAGAGAGAGGGAAAGCACAAAAGAATAAAACATGATAAAAAATAGAAATATATAAAAAGCACACAAACCCTAAAAAAATATAAAAATCAGTCCTGGTGATAAGGGAAAATCAAGCATGTTAGAGGAACGGAGCAAAACTTAGTGTTTCGTTGAGTCCCTTTGGGACCAGCGTGTCCAGACGGTGGATCCAACGAGCCTCACATTGGGCAAGTATTTTTTTGAGATTGCCACCTCTGGACCCGCTGCTCACCATGTCAATGCCCCGCACCTCCAATAATGCAGAATTACAATTGTGGTGGATCTTAAAGTGCCGGGGTAACGTTTTGAGCAGTGTGATGTCCATGGCGGATTTTGCTGCCTCAATGTCACGGACATGCTCCCTGACCCTAATGCGGAGCTCACGGGAAGTGAGCCCCACATAGATCAGGGAGCATGGGCACACAGCAAAATATACCACATGTGTGGATCCACATGTTATATATTTCCTGATTTGAAATGTTTGTGCCCTGTCAGACGAGAAGAATGTCGTACATCAGACTACATTTCTGCAGGCCATGCAGTGGCCACACTTGTAGCAGCCCGTGATTGGACCTCTAGAGCCGAATGGATTACGGGCGGGAGGGACATAATGGCTGGCCACTAAGATGTCCCGTAGGTTTTTAGCCCGGCACGCTGCAACCAATGGAGCACGTGGTAGAAAATCTGAGAGCACAGGATCCGATAGGAGCACCGGCCAGTGCTTATTGAGGATGCCTCTCATAGTGCTCCACTCATGGTTGAAGGTACCAATGAAGCGTAGTTCGGGCTCTGGGGGACCCTGCCTGGGCTTATATGAGAGCAACTGAGGTCTAGGGGTGTCCCTAGCACGAAGGTAACCCTTTTTGATGGACCGATTGCTGTAGCCTCGGTCCCGGAAGCGGCGCTGGAGATCGGCAGACTGATTTTCAAAGGCGGTGTCTGACGAGCAAATCCGCCTCATCCTGAGGAACTGGCCAGTCGGCACGGCCCGGATGGTGGAGGGGGTATGTGCAGAGGAAGCATGCAGCAGTGCGTTGACTGATGTTTCTTTCCTGTGGACGTCGGTCTGGATGGTTCGTTCAGAACCGACTGAAATTTTAATGTCCAGAAAGTCAACGCAACTGCTGCTATACTTATGCGTTAATTTGATGTTAAAGATGTTATTATTAAGTTCCCCCATAAATGTCTCAAGCTGCTCCACAGTGCCCTGCCAAAAAATTAAAATATCGTCGATATACCTTAGCCAGCACTGCACATGGGCGCCAGCCCCCGCACCATCGTCACCAAAAACCAACCTCTCCCAGAAACCTAGGAAGAGGTTGGCGTACGAAGGCGCGCAGGCCGCGCCCATCGCAGTGCCGCGCCCCTGAAGGTAATACCGATCGTTGAAAATAAAAAAATTATGAGTGAGGGCAAAGTGGAGCAATTCAAGAATAAAATCCCCCATCCTGCCGCATCGACTGTCCATCCCCAAGAAGAAGCGGACTGCTGCCAGACCATCCGCATGTCGGATGCATGTGTACAGACTCTCCGCATCGACAGTAACCAATAGTACATCATGTTCCACAAAGATGCCGTCAATCCTGTTGAGGACGTCCGTCGTGTCCTTGACATACGAGGGGAGTGTCTCAACCAGAGGTTTAAGATGAAAATCAATTAATTTACAAATGGGTTCACATAACCCCTCGATGCCGGACACGATAGGACGCCCCGGAGGATTGACGGGATCTTTGTGGATTTTTGGCAAAAAATACAAGGTTGGAATTTTAGGTGTCTTGTTGGAGAGTCCGTCATACATCCTCTGGTCTATAATGCCTTTCTCCAGCGCCGCCTCCAGAATGTGGGTCAGTTCTTTAGAGTATACAGCTAAAGGGCTACAAGTAAGCCTCGTGTAGGTCTCCCTATCCCTCAGTTGCCTCATTGCCTCTTTTTCATATTTGTCTACTGCCCAGATCACGACGTTGCCCCCCTTGTCCGCCGCTTTGATGATGATATCTTTATAGGAACGAAGTTCCTCTAATGCAGCCCGTTGTCTATGTGTGAGGTTGTCTCTAGTCCTTCTAGTTGGAATCTTTTTGAAGTCACTAGTAACCAACCTCACAAATATATCCAGCGCTGGGCAGAGGGACAAGGGGGGGAATTTAGTAGATCTAGGCAGTAATGAGTCAGGAAACACACCTGTATTTGTGACTGTCTGTTCACGTAAGAGGTCCTCCAAAGCCCGAAGCGCCTCTCTTTCCACAGGGTCCATGGAACTGTCCACCTCCGCGCCTTTCTTATGATGGAAACGTTTAAGAAGTACCTTTCTGGCGAAGAGATTAACGTCTTTTACCGCTGTGAAAAGATGGAAACCGTTAGTCGGTGAAAAAGACAATCCCTTTGAAAGGACCTCAATCTGGGCATCTGTGAGCACATGATCAGAAAGATTAACAATTTGGAGGTGGTTGTGGTTGTCAACGTACTTATAGGGTTTTTTCCATGTGGAGTGTTGTTTACGACGGTCTTTAACCCGGGCGCCGACACTCTCATCCACATCAAGTGTACCCCCAGATGCCTCAGACGAAGATCCTTCACCAGAAACCATGGAACGTGCGGAAGGAGACCGGTCCCTGTATGGGGCCCTGGGCCGTGAGCCCCGGCGTCCTCTGGAAAAGCCGGAGTGCCATTTATAGGCACTATGTGAAGCATAGTCTGCAGTGTCCCTATTGAATTTCCGAAGTTTGTAGTCCTTCGTCTCCTTTTCAATTTTGGAAAGCTCCCCCTCAATATCTTCATTAATTTTGGACAACTGCTCAGACGTACATTTCTCCTTAAGGGATTTTTCTAATGTCTCCAAATCAGATTCCATAGTTGTCAAGGACCGACTATTATGGTCTTTAAGTAGTGTCAGAAAACCTTTCGAACAGGTCTGGGCCAGATCCTCCCACCTATCCCTGAAGTCGTCATCTTCAATGCGAAAGGACGGGAAGATCTGAACCCTCAGACCCCGAGGGACCATATCTTTTTCAATATATCTAATCAGGAGTGCCCGGTTCCATGACAACCGCAATCTTTTTTTGAGGAGGTCCCTGTATCTGGAGACAAGAATTTCTTGGGGGCACATATCATCACCAGGTAGATTAGTGTCGCTGGATTTGCACAAAAGGTCGTCAAATCTATTATTCCACGCACGATCACGTGCTCTGAAGTCCATGATTGCCTTAAGGGAGACTGTGGGAAACACAGAAAGCAAACAGGTTAAATATAGGGACCCCCATACAGCAGTATGAAAAGTCATGCTGGGCATTGTCTAGCCCAATTTGGTCAGTATGACCATTGCACAGACTCAAGTAACCAATATGAAAATAGGAGAACTGGAGTCAAAAAGTGCCAATAAAGTGAATATATTTTATTAAATACAATAAAAAGATGTGCAAACAGCAAAAAAGAGGATAAAAACACATAGGGGTGTGAAAATGCATAATCAGGATCAAAATGATAAACAGTAATCACAAATGGCCAGTTGGAGTAATGTAGATCAAGCAAAAGGGAAATGTTAGAACAGGCATAAACCAAAAGGTATGCAGATAAAGTGCATGTGCAATAATGCATGCAGTAGCCTGCTCAAGCACACCCAGATTAGTTAATAAGGCATAATACCGTCCAGTGAATGTTTGCGAAACATTCAAAGACAAAGTGGCCAGTGCATTTTAAAGTGACTAATGCATGATCCCAAAAACACAAGAAGGAGGCTCCCCCATACCCCACCAACGTACGTTTCGCCTAGTGAGCACCGTGCTCAAGTTCGGCTTCCACAGGGAGGGAGAAGGCAGCGCTATGCTCGTTGCAGTCCAGGGGTTTTTTATTGTAGGGCGCGCACACACTTCCGCGCACGTCACATCCTGAAGTGACGCGCGCGCACGTCGGCAGCGTCCCGATGGGGGCGGGCCAGCCGTCAGGCGGCAACACGCACGCGCGGGAGCAGGGACGCGTCATCCCACTCCCGCGAGAGCGCGGCAACCAAGGTGACGGCAAGCACGCCCACACCAGGAAGGAACAGACGGGCCACGCGTGCAGAGGAGAATGACTGAGCACTCAGTCATTCTCCTCTGCACGCGCGGCCCGTCTGTTCCTTCCTGGTGTGGGCGTGCTTGCCGTCACCTTGGTTGCCGCGCTCTCGCGGGAGTGGGATGACGCGTCCCTGCTCCCGCGCGTGCGTGTTGCCGCCTGACGGCTGGCCCGCCCCCATCGGGACGCTGCCGACGTGCGCGCGCGTCACTTCAGGATGTGACGTGCGCGGAAGTGTGTGCGCGCCCTACAATAAAAAACCCCTGGACTGCAACGAGCATAGCGCTGCCTTCTCCCTCCCTGAGGAAGCCGAACTTGAGCACGGTGCTCACTAGGCGAAACGTACGTTGGTGGGGTATGGGGGAGCCTCCTTCTTGTGTTTTTGGGATCATGCATTAGTCACTTTAAAATGCACTGGCCACTTTGTCTTTGAATGTTTCGCAAACATTCACTGGACGGTATTATGCCTTATTAACTAATCTGGGTGTGCTTGAGCAGGCTACTGCATGCATTATTGCACATGCACTTTATCTGCATACCTTTTGGTTTATGCCTGTTCTAACATTTCCCTTTTGCTTGATCTACATTACTCCAACTGGCCATTTGTGATTACTGTTTATCATTTTGATCCTGATTATGCATTTTCACACCCCTATGTGTTTTTATCCTCTTTTTTGCTGTTTGCACATCTTTTTATTGTATTTAATAAAATATATTCACTTTATTGGCACTTTTTGACTCCAGTTCTCCTATTTTCATATTGGTTACTTGAGTCTGTGCAATGGTCATACTGACCAAATTGGGCTAGACAATGCCCAGCATGACTTTTCATACTGCTGTATGGGGGTCCCTATATTTAACCAAAAATCTGCTCTGTTCATGAGGACAGCTGGTGGCTTTGGTTGGCTTCACTGGTCAGGTGACTAGAAAAGTATGGCCTTGGATGTTTCTCTGAAGACACGTGCTTATAGTCATTTGACAATCATTGGATAACAATCCATCTCTGGTCACTGGTACAGGATGAATTGTCCTTCTCTGATGAATGGTAGCTCGAGAGTAGTCAACGTCTGATGACTGAGATGTTAAAAACTATCTGTGGTGACTGGTACAAGGATAACCATTCATCACTAGTGACTGAAACATTATGAACCATCCATCTCTTGCAACTAGAACCTGGACACCATCCAACTTTATCGACTCGTACGTGGAAAATCACCCACGTCTCATGACTTGTACCAAGAGATTACCTATCTCTGGTAACTAGTACCTGGAGAATCATCCATGTCTGGTAACAAGCATCTGGAGAACCATCCATCTCCAGTAAAAGTATCTAGAGAACATCCATCTTTGATGACAGGTACCTGCAGAACCAGCCATCTCTGGTAACTAGAATCTGCAGAACCAGCCATCTACGCAAAATAGCATCTGGAGAACCATCCATCTCCAGTAAATACGGTAGTATCTAGAGAACATCCATCTTTGATGAAAGATACCTGCACAACATCCATCTCTGGTAACTAGTATCAGGAGAACCAGTCATCTCTGGTAAATAGTATCTGGAGAACATCCATCTCTAATGACAGGTACCTGGAGAACCATCCATGTCTGGTAACTAGTATCTGGAGAACATCCTTCTCTGATGGTAGCTACCTGGAAAACCAGGCATCTCTGGTAACTAGTATCTGTTGAACATCCTTTTCTGATGACAGGTACCTACAGAACCATCCATCTCTAGGAACTAGTATCTGGAGAACATCCATCTCTTATGACAGGTGGTTAGGGAACCAGCCATCTCTGGTAACTAGTATAAGGAGAACCAGTCATCTCTGGTAAATAGTATCTGGAGAACATCCATACAGATACCTGGAGAACCATCCATCTCTGGTAACTAGTATCTGGAGAACATCCATCTCTGATGGTAGGTACCTGGAAAACCAGGCATCTCTGGTAACTAGTATCTGGAGAACATCCTTTTCTGATGACAGGTACCTACAGAACCATCCATCTCTAGTAACTAGTATCTGGAGAACATCCATCTCTTATGACAGGTGGTTAGGGAACCATCCATCTCTGGTAACTAGTATCAGGAGAACATCCATCTCTGATGGTAGGTACCTGGAAAATCAGGCATCTCTGGTAACTAGTATCTGGAGAACATCCTTACAGATACCTGGAGAACCATCCATCTCTGGTAACTAGTATCTGGAGAACATCCATCTCTGATGGTAGGTACCTGGAAAATCAGGCATCTCTGGTAACTAGTATCTGGAGAACATCCTTTTCTGATGACAGGTACCTACAGAACCATCCATCTCTAGTAACTAGTATCTGGAGAACATCCATCTCTTATGACAGGTGGTTAGGGAACCAGTCATCTCTGGTAACTAGTATCTGGAGAAAATCCATTTTTGATTACTTGTTCCTGGAGAATACCAATTTCTCATGATTGGTATGATAAAAATGATCTGTGGTGACTGGCACAAAGAAAACCATACATCTCTGTTGACTGCAACATGAAAGATTATCCATCTATTGTACCTAGGGCCTGGACACCACCCATCGTTATCGATTTGTATGTGGAAAAACATTAATCTCTCAATATTGGTACCTGGAAAATATCCATCTTTGGTAACTAGTTCCTGGAGAACCACCCATCTCCAGTAATTAGTATCTGGAGAACATCCATCTCCTATGAAAGGAACCTGGAGTATAATCAACTTATGATGAGCTATATAAAAACTACCTCTGGTGACTGACACAAGGAGAATCATCCATCTCTGGTCACTGGAACATGAAAGACCATCCATCTCTTGCAACTAATACTTGAAAACTATCCAACTTTATCTACTGTTACATGGAGAATAATCCACATCTCATGACTAGTACCTGGAAACCATCCATTTCTGGTTAAATAGTTACATAGTTACTTAGGTTGAAAAAAGACCTAGGTCCATCTAGTTCAACCTTCCTCCACCAGGTCTACATTTGTTCACTAAGTGGTACTGGTAAGTATCTGAAAACTATCCATCTCTGGTAACTAATCCCTGGAGTCATCAAATTTTTCTTGTCTCATTCAATCATATCTAGCTCTGGTGACAGGTATGGCGAGAACCATACATGCCTCATGATGGGTACCTAGAAAACATCCATCTCTGGTAGCTAGTATCTGGAGAACATTCATATTTAGAAATTAGTATATGGAGAATCATCCATGCTTTGTGGTACTTAGTGAAAATCCATCTGTGGGAACCGGTGCCTGGAGAACCATCCATGTCTCACGAATGGCATTTAGCAAAAAGCTATCTGTAAGTAAGGTACTGGTACAAAGTGAACTATCTATCTTTGGTGACAGGAACATGAAAGCCCATCCATCTCTGGTGACTGATATGTTTAGAATCGTCCATCCATGGTAACTACTACCTGGAGGACATCCATCTTTGACAACTGATGTTGTACGTGAAGAATCTTTCACTCCTTATACCTGGAGATAATCCATATCTGGTTACTGATATGAGCATGACCATTCATCTTTAGTAAATATTGACTGAAGAACCATCTAAATACAGTGTCTGGTAACTGGAGAACCATCCATCTTCAGTATTTCGCACCTAATCATTTTGGGTAACTGGTTCCTGGCGAAGCAGTCATCTTTGGTGACTGGGTGTGTATTTTTGAGGGATCGTGTTATTGGCTTTGATCCCATCTTCTTCCTTGGTGATCTAGTGCCTTACTGTGGATCTCAACATCTCTTGTTGTCCTTTCATTTAGTGTCTTCTACAGTGGTCTATGAACAGCTCTTGGTGACCAGGTGGGCATCAGATTTGGTGGCTTTTCTCGGATATTTTATGCTTTATCAAACGTGTTTTGGTTATTCTAGATTGACATAAAATTATTTCGAGAAGTTGGATTGTGGTTCTGTCCAATAAACCTAATAAATTCTTACACGTGGGACAATGGTCCTTCCTCAGAAGCCTTGTATTTATTCTGCGTGTGTACATTGGAGGCGTGTGAGTTTCTTTTTATACACGTCTGGGAGCATTTCTTTGTGTGCTGTTATTAAATAACTTATCACATTACTATTTGGATTGTGTTTTATTCTTTGTTCCTTGCCCTCAAATATTGACTCAATGTCATACACTTATGTTGATAGGGTAAGTTGTCTAAGTCCTTCGTGTAAAGTTGGGGATTTTGTTTTCTTTGCCAATATTGAACCCTTGAATGATTGAGTGAGACATGAAGCATTTGGTGACTCATATTTCATTTTTGACATAAGTTCTATATGGGCTGGAGCCCACACCCTGTGTGCGCGAAATGTGTGCTCTGTGGGCCGTGGTCTGTGACAAGCTCATCCATCGATATGTTGACTGTCTGACCATAATTCATGGATTGATAGTGGCATGGTTTGGTAATTTTATATATAATAATGAATTAATTGTGAATTTCATTCTTATTTTTAAAATTCAGCAAAATGGGGACCTGCTGTGACCACCATCTTGCTGCCGATAAAAGGTTAAAAAAGAAGAAAAATACATATACGTCACTTCTCATGTCTTTGGCTTCCCCAGTGTTCACCGCACCTTGACTAGTCCTATGAGCCTCCGTCACATTGTATCTCTGGCCCGGGGTTTACAGCTTCGAGCAGTGACGGAACTTCCCTGCCCAACTCCTGGCCAAGAGCGAGCACTCGGCTGCAGATGCAACACAATGGAGGCGTGGGGGAACGGAGAGAGGGCACATGTTTGACCAGTTGGTGGAGCCCAAACCAGTTGTAAAATGTGATGCTAGACACTACAAGCAGTATGAATAGAAGGGTAGTCAGACAAGCCGGGATCATGAGCCAGGAGATAATGTATAAGGTTCAGGGAGCAGACAGAAACGTGGTCAGGAAGAGGTCAAGGTCAGAAGTCAGGAGGTATTGTATAAAGTTCAGGGAGCAGACAGAGACGTTGTCAGGAAGAGGTCCAAGGTTAAAAGCCGGGAGGTAATGTATAAGGTTTAGGGAGCAGACAGAGACGTGGTTAGGAAGAGGTCTGAGGTCAGAAGTCGGGAGGTAACATATAAGGTTCAGGGAGCAGACAGAGACATGGTCAGGATGAGAGGTCCAAAGTTAGAAGCCGGGAGGTAACGTATAAAGTTCAGGGAGCAGAGAGAGACATGGTCAGGAAGAGATCCGAGGTTAGAAGTCGGGAGGTAACGTTTAAGTTTCAGGGAGCAGTCAGACATGGTCAGGAAGAAGTCCAAGGTTAGAAGCCGGGAGGTAATGTATAGGTTTCAGGGAACACACAGATGTGATCAGGAAGAAGTCCGAGGTCAGAAGTCTTGAGGTAACATATAAGGTACAGGGAGCAGACAGAGACATGGTCAGGAAGAGATCCGAAGTTAGAAGCCGGGAGGTAACGTATAAAGTTCAGGGAGCAGAGAGAGACATGGTCAGGAAGAGGTCCAAGGTTAGAAGTCGGGAGATAACGTATAAGTTTCAGGGATCAGACAGACATGGTCAGGAAGAGCCAAGATCAGAACACTTACACCAGGCAGGAGCCAAGAGCACACTGAGCAAACAGGAAGTACGATTAGCCAAGTTCAGACAGAGCAAGCCCACTAAAGAAACAGCAATCACCTGGAAGTAGGCGCATCTGTGAAGGCACCTCCCAAAACCAGCATGGACCCTAGTGCTGAAAGACAACCTGTCAGCAAGTGCACAAGACACATAGCAGAGCATTTTCTAATGCAAAATGCTCCACACAGCAGAGCTGTGACAAAACCCTTCCAAATGCAAAATGCTCCACACAGCACAGATTTACCATCTAATACATATTTGTATTTCTATTGGATCGATATCCATCTGAACTGTCCATAGTCTTAATTTTAATACTTTACGACCTCCAATATCACCATCAAGGTTTTTAATCTGAACGAGATGTTTTACAGGTACAGGCAGACATGCTTCCTCTGGTGATTAGCGATCCTCAAGTCTGACCACAGGTTCTCTATTGGATTAAGGTCTCGGCCGCTCCAATACATTGATGCGTTTCCCCTTACGACCCCTGAATGTTGCTTTAGCAGAAGCTTTGGGTCATTGTCTTGTTGGAAGGTGAAACTCTGTCCCAGTATCAATACCCACCCCAGCTATTAGCAGCTGTAGCTGCTGTCAATCAAAAATCTGTTCACTTTACAGTCTTTACCAATACATCCGAGCTGACCACAAAAGTTATGTATAGAATCGGTATGATAGTGCAAATATAGCACTGACTTTAGGTTATATAGGAAAATCCTGGTGATTGATGCACTTTAATTGCTGCGCATTGAGTTATTTAGAGGGCACCAAATGTACAATGTTATACTAGCGAAATATTTACAAAAAATGTGAGGGGTTACTCCCTTTTGTGTAAAATATATATATATATAAAAGTGAGTAACCCCTTATTTTTATATAAATATATATATATATATATATATATATATATATATATATATATGTAGAGAGAGAATGTGTTTTCTGTTGTAATACCACCCCCAACCTCACGGTGCGCTCTTTCTAGGACAATGCTCCATCTGAGATCCCTTTCATTCAGTATCAGACTCTGTAGCTGTTGCAGCAAATACCGGAGGAGCAGGTGGCATTGTGACTTGTCACCGCGCTCATTGTTATCGGTGACAGCAGAGTGTTTATATTTACAAAGAAAAGTGACAGAAAGATATCCAACATAACTACTATGGAATTACAGCTTTCACGCGAGGGAGAGCCTCTGCTCTTTACTAAGAAAACCCTCTTGTGTTCCTTATTCAGCAGTAATCTCCGGTTTTCGATTGAAAATTCTGTGCTGATTAGTTCCATAATAAATCAGAGTTGCTTTCCTGATACAAAGCTCCAAATCCAATTCTATCCACCTGCAGCTGCCACTAGGGGGAGCTCCAGCGTTTAAATGAGAACTGTATGCATCTGTCTGCAGGGAGCTCCCCCTACTGGTGACTGCAGGTAGAATTATATATGGTGGTGAACGCTATAATTCATCAATCCTCTGGTTTTGGGTCAGGGACCCTCCTGACGATCGTGATTTATCAGAAAATCATGGATTGGGGAGAGCAGATCTCAGCTGGCCAGTTAATGGTGGTACCAGCTGGTGCGGCCACCCACATTAATGATCTCGGCTGGCCAGTCAATGGTGGTACCAGCTGGTGTGGCCACTCACATTAATGATCTCGGCTGGCCAGTTAATGGTGGTACCAGCTGGTGCAGCCACCCACATTAATGATCTCGGCTGGCCAGTTAATGGTGGTACCAGCTGGTGCGGCCACTCACATTAATGATCTCGGCTGGTTAGTTAATGGTGGTACCAGCTGTTGTGGGCACTCACATTAATGATCTCGGCTGGTCAGTTAATGGTGGTATCAGCTGGTGCGGCCACCCACATTAATGATCTCGGCTGGTTAGTTAATGGTGGTACCAGCTGTTGTGGGCACTCACATTAATGATCTCGGCTGGTCAGTTAATGGTGGTACCAGCTGGTGCGGCCACTCACATTAATGATCTCGGCTGGTTAGTTAATGGTGGTACCAGCTGTTGTGGGCACTCACATTAATGATCTCGGCTGGTCAGTTAATGATGGTACCAGCTGGTGTGGCCACTTACGTTATTGATCTCAGCTGGCCAGGTAATGGTGGTACCAGTTGGTGCGGCCACTCACATTAATGATCTCGGCTGGCCAGTTAATGGTGGCACCAGCTGGTGCGGCCACTTACGTTATTGATCTCAGCTGGCCAGGTAATGGTGGTACCAGTTGGTGCGGCCGCTCACATTAATGATCTCAGCTGGCCAGTTAATGGTGGTACCAGCTGGTGTGGCCACTCACATTAGTCAGTTATCTGTAGTGTAGATCTTCAGAAGCTTCCATGTCGTTCCTCCAGATCTCTTCCATCATTCCACCACTTACCTCCTCTATTCCTTGGTAATTGCTTTGCCATCAGATAAGACATGATTACGGCTCCTTCATTCCCCCCGTTGCCGGCTGCTCAGGTTTTGTGAATATTCTTGTTGGACCAGTAAAACAAGGGCTTCTACCACCGGGTCATGGTTGTGCCGGCGTATCTTTCGGGTGAGTCACTTGCCTACACTGTGTTTTCTTTACGTATCAGCTCACAAACTGTTTTATTGTGTATTTAAGTAACATATTTCGAGAGTCCACAACCCTCAGCCCTGGGGCTGGAACCAGTCAATCCTTGTGGCAAGAGGCTCGAAAAAGGTGTTTGCCCTTTTGGTCCTGTCATGGGTGCGGGGACCAGAGCTCAGACCGCGCCAACCCAAATGTTATTGAACGTCCGTCCAGAGCATAATATGATGCCAATATCCCCATAATATAAGTTGGGATCGTTAAACCTTTGAGCATTGACAGCTCAGGAGAAAGGACACTGGCCAGTAATGAAGCCAAAGCCGTTAATTTCCGGTACTATTGTTACTCCTCTCTCCAGGATCCAGAGCTGCGGTGCATCCTCCTCCTTTGGCTGCTGGCTCTTTATACGCCTTGAGGAGTTGAGTTTCCACATGCCATAAACTCCCGGCACACTGTTATGTTCATGGGGTGAGCATGGTATTAGGGGGTCCACTGGACTGAATGTACCGTTCACTTGCCTGGAGGAGCAAAGTGAACCAATCACCGAGTCTTCAGGTACACATTCTGGCAAGCGTCCGGCAGAGGGCAACCCCAGGGGATCTTTGGTAGCCCGGCAGCTGACAACTAGCAATTTAACTAACTTGTTGCCCAGGCACCTTCCTTAAGGTGAAGGTGCCTTAAATACCTGAAACATCTCAGCTGACCTGAGAGGCACTTCCAGGTTAGGGTGTGCTGGTCATTTAAGAAAAGGGATGTGGCTGTGCGTGCTCCCTACCGGCACTCCCAGGAGGCCTGTGAGGTGTGTGCAGGCCTCAGGAGACAGCAGCATGATCCAAGGACAGGGTGGACACTGCAGGATGGCCAGGCAAGTGAGAGAACTGACGTCCCTGCCGCAACAGGAGGCAGAACAGCATGGGGATGCTGGTCTGGGCGTTACACACACACCTCTGATATCATGCTTTTCGGCCTTATAGGCCGGCTCAGGTTGCACTCAGCCACCTGAGTATTCAGGTAATTGGCATGCAAGTGATTTGTGTCCACTAGTAACTACTCTGGACTGCCCCCCTGGATCTGCATCGGCCTCATGATGCTGGCTGATTGAACAAGGACTCTGTGTCAAACCCAGCTCTACTAAACCATTGGCTAACTCTGCATGCCACATCACTGGAAAGTTCTGCTGGAACTCTGTGACTAACTCAGCACTGCTTTATTACTGGGAAACACTGGACCAGTTTTATCTCTAATACCCTCGGACACGCTACTTCCCCAAGCCCTGATCATTTCTTCTCTGCTCCTTTGCGGACCTGTTGGTTTTGCATTAGTTCAGCTCCAATATATCCCGCGGTTCCTGTACTACACCATAGCGCTGCAGCCTCCATTCTTACAATGGGATCATTCCACTGCACCAACGTCTTGGGTCCATGCTACCTCTCTTTGTAGTTTATAACACTTTATTAAGACGTTAGATCTGTTTTTTCCGAAGGAACCAGAGTAATTCATGGACATCATATGGATTTCTTTAAGAACTGTACACTGTTTCTGTCTGGGCACTACAGACTCCATTGTTCCAATGGGACTACTCCTCTTCCAACATATTTGGTCCGTGCTACCTATCATTGTACAGTTTATAACACTTTATTAAGACATTAGATCTCTTGTTCTGAAGCAGCCAAGGTATTATACTGTTTCCGTCTGGGCACTACAGCCTCCATTGTCCCAATAGGACCACTCCGCTACACCAACATCTGTGGTCCGTGCTACGTCTCATCATATGCTCATTCTATGGTTTATAACACTTTCTTAAGAAGTTAGATCTGTTTTTCTGAAGGAGACAGGGTATTACACTTTTTCCATCTGGGCACTACAGCCTCCATTGTCTCAATAGGACCACTCTGCTGCACGAAACATCTGCGGTCCGTGCTACGTCTCATCATATGCTCATTCTATGCTTTAGAACACTTTCTTAAGACGTTAGATCTGTTTTTCTGAAGGAGACAGGGTATTACACTTTTTCCGTCTGGGCACTACAGCCTCCATTGTCCCAATAGGACCACTCCGCTACACCAACATCTGTGGTCCGTGCTACGTCTCATCATGTGCTCATTATATGGTTTATAACACTTTCTTAAGAAGTTAGATCTGTTTTTTCTGAAGGAGCCAGGGTATTACACTTTTTCTGTCTGGGCATACAGCCTCCATTGTCCCAATAGGACCACTCCGCTGCACCAATATCTGCGGTCCGTGCTACATCTGATCATGTGCTCATTCTATGGTTTATAACACTTTCTTAAGATGTTAGATCTGTTTATCTGAAGGAGCCAAGGTATTACACTGTTTCTGTCTGGGCACTACAGCCTCCATTGTCCCAATAGGACCACTCCGCTGCACCAACATCTGCGGTCCGTGCTACGTCTCATCATGTGCTCATTATATGGTTTATAACACTTTCTTAAGAGGATAGATCTGTTTTTCTGAAGGAACCAGAGTATTACATGGATATCACATTGATTTCTATAAGAACTGTACATTGCAGTTGCGTAATTTTCCCTTATTACATCTTTTACCGGGACATGCTGTACTACCTGTAGTCTCTTGTTTACTCCCTGCCCAGGAGCTGTGGTATGATCAGATCATGTCCCGGTACATGGCCAGTACACAGGACATACCAGGGCTACATTCATAATAATAGTAATAATAATTTTTATTTCTATAGTGCCAACATATTCCGCAGCGCTGTACAAACAAGATAAGACTTTACAGAGTAACAATGTACACCCGGAGGAGTGAGGCTCCTCCTCACAATCTATAAGAAAAAGGGGGACACAAAAGGTAAAATAAAGTCTTTCCATCAATATAATAAATAGGGGCAATAAAAATTAACCTTGCAGGAACCGTTCACCAGCCGGGATCTGTACAGGTACAAAGAGGTACCGAGTGCATGGAAGACACAACAGGGCATAATTAATTAGATTAGTGAGGTGATAGGCCGGTCTTGAAATTTTGGATACAGGGAATTAATTGAATTGTCCTGGGTAGTGCATTCTAGAAAATTGGTGCAGCACAAGAGAAGTCCTGGAGGTTGGAGTGAGAGGCTCAGATTATACAGGAAGTTAGTTAATAGGTTAATAGCGAACATATGGCACAGATGAGGAGGAGATTAGGGAGATTTGTAGGTGAGAGTGATAAGTTTATATTGGATTTTGTAGTGGATGGGTAACCAGTGGCACAGGGTGGAGGCACCAGTGTAGCTGCTGGACAGAAATATAATCCTGGCTGCCACATTCAAAATAGATTGTAGAGGTGAGTGTTTAGTAAAAGGGAACCCAGAAATTAACCAGAGTGGCTGGAAACTTAACGGACTGCAGACCTAATACTGACACACAACTAGAAGTAGCCGTGGGACGAGCCTACGATGACCTAGTCGTCTCGACACAGCTGGAGAACTAATTACTCTAACAGAGAGAAATTTAGAAAAGCTAATCTACCTCGGAGAAGTCCCCAAAGATATAGATAGCCCCCCCCCACATGTAAAGATTACGGTGATATAGGAAAACACAATACGTGGCTAGGGAACAGATTCAGCAAAGATGAGGCCCAAACTATCTGCATAGGACAGAATAGGAAAGCGTACTGACTGCAGCCCTAATAACCCTAATAAATACCAGCACGCCTGACATGGAAAAATACTGAGCCTGAACAGGCTCTCCCCCACTATATCAGTACTCTGGTGTTACTGGGATCCAAGAAAAACATTGATATAGAGAGGGGACTGAATATTGTACCAAGCATGACAACTCAATACATAACAGAACATGGAGCAAGGTACACAGATACTTCCAGCAGGGAATAATAATAATAATAATGAATATAACTCCACTAGGAACTCCACACAGGCAAAATAACAAGAAAGTGAAAACCAAACGTACAAGACCAACTTATCTTAGAGGAGTCCTGGTAGACACAGAGAAAAGGGCTGGTTTCAGGATGTCCTTAGCACACAGGAAATACAATTGAGCACCGGTAAGGAACAAAAGGAAGCTACACAGTTATATATGCCCAAACCAAATGGCCTGATTGCAAATCCTACTCAGCTGTCCAGTTCCCATCTAGCAAGTCAACTGCACTACCAGCACTGACCACAAGAGGGAGCCCCAAATTGGAATCTAATTCAAATGTATTCACAACAGGAGACCGATAAATGGAGAGTTGCAATAGTCCTCCAGGTGAGAATGAATAAGAGCGTGTATAAAAGCCACATGTAATACATTTGCCCCAATATATCTCCTCCTAGATGCAAAAACAGGGACTGAATTCTACTTAAAGTTGGAGCATTTATAAGGTTTCTGTTGCTGGCAGTGAAAGGGAACTTTATTTGTAACAAACCCAACTCTGCTAACAGCAGAGGGTTTGTTACAATGTATCAGTGTCTGACAAACCTGTGTGACATTGTATGTAAAACAGGTTGCACATGTAAAATTTCCGACTTGCTAAATTCATGGCTGCAGGGCAGGACTGGATGTTTACAGATGGATCACAAGCTTGGGAGGTGCCGTCCTGAAGAATTACATCAACAGCCCTGTTATGGTAGTTCCCCAGGGCAGGAATGAAGCTTGGGCCACAGAGCCGGTCCCTCCAGACTCCCACTAGACATATTGGCCAGAGTTGACTAATTAGAAACTGCAAAAGCATCATACATGGAACTTGAAAACTTTGGGGTAGTACACAATAGGTTAGATTTATGCTGTATGTTTAAAAACAATGCAAAAAAATGGAGTATTGTCTTGAAATGTGGCACCCTGTATAGAGAAATGGAGCTCCAACTTGATAATTAAAGATCAGGATTCCCTTTATATTACAGACTTGTCATCACAATGTGAGTGCAGGATAGTGAAGGACAGGGAGCACCTATACTGTCACTCATGCTAGGGGACCCTAGGCTTTCCCTGACCTCCAGATTACCCCTAATGGTGGAGATGCTGGAGTCCAGTGCATTACTATTCTCCTGACCAGAACTAAATTATTCCCCCCCACCAGGGGAGAAATAGGCAGGAGTGTGATGGCAGCACAGATAAAGACATACAGGGAAAAACTAAAACTCAGACACACTGTACACACATAGGGATAAACAATGAGAAACTAAGGAGAAAAGAAAGAGAAGGAAGGCAGCAACAAAAGGACAACAAGGGTTAATACCACAAATGATCTCAGCAACAATAGGGAAAAACCAAAACTCAGACACACTGCAAACGCACAGGAACAAACAGTAAGAGACTAAAGAGAAAAGCAAGTGCAGGAGGCAGCAACAAAAGGACAACAAGGGTTAACACCACAAATGCTCTCAGCAATAACAGGGAAAAACTAAAACTCAGAGACACTGCAAACTCACAGGAACAAATAGTAAGAAACTAAAGAGAAAAGCAAGAGCAGGAAGGCAGCAACAAAAGGATAACAAGTGTTAACACTACAAATGCTCTCAGCAACAACAGGGGAAAAACCAAAACTGAGACACACTGCAAACTCACAGGAACAAACTTTAAGAAATTAAAGAGAAAAGCAAGAGCAGGAAGGCAGCAACAAAAGGACAACAAGGGTTAACACCCCAAATGCTCTCAGCAACAACAGGGAAAAAACAAAAACTCAGACACACTGCAAATTCACAGGAATAAACAATGAGAGACTAAGGAGAAAAGCAAGAGCAGGAAGGCAGCAACAAAAGGACAACAAGTGCTAATACCACAAATGCTCTCAGCAACAACAGGGAAAAAACAAAACTTAGACACACTGCAAACTCACAGGAACAAACATTAAGAAACTAAAGAATAAACCAAGAGCAGGAAGGCAGCAACAAAAGGACAACAAGGGTAAACACCACAAATGCTCTCAACAACAACAGGGAAAAAACAAAACTCAGACACGCTGCAAATTCACAGGGATAAACGATGAGAGACTAAGGAGAAAATGAAGAGAAGGAAGGGAGCAACAAAAAGACAACAAGGGTTAACATCACAATTGCACATAGAAACAAAGTACTATAACTACCAGTAAATCTGTATCATAACACCTCACCAGACCAGTAAAGAAAAGCTATAGCTGGTATTAAAGGAAGTGTCCAGCCAGCATATATAGGAGGGGGTGAATGTGACTGGCTCCCCACAGCATGTGATCAAAGGAGACTAACAAGCAGACTATCAGAGAGTAATTCTTGCTAGCCTGTCTATGAACTACAAGTCTGTGGGTTGATGCCTGAGTCTGCCTGCACTGATCACAGAGACGTTAGTAGGCAGCATGGGACATTTACCCCTGTAATATTTCATGTATCCTTACTTCCCCTTCCTATGACCGCATTGTTCTTTCTTATTCTGGATCCGCGTATCAGTCTTCGCCCAGTATACAGCTCTCGATAACAACACGGATAAAACAAGCTGAATCCTTCCAGGATTATATCACAATTTCCCGCTAATATTTGCTCTATTGCAGGTGGAGGATAGTGAGAAATCCCCATGTGTGAGCTGCGGCCGTAACACCCAGGGGCCGCACCTACACCTCAAACACACGGCATGGAGGGGGTTTAGGGTCTGCAAATATCGAATTTATCAGGAAACTATGAGAAACGTTTCATGTGATCCGCTGCACCTTTTATATACAGAGATTACAGAAGCCTTTATGATTAGTGATAATCGAGCGCAAAGATTGTTACTCAGAGGAGCCGCGAGCATCGATCGTAGATTAACGCTCCAGTGACACATTCACTTCCATTATACTCCATACTTAGGTCGGGTCACACCAACACAATGTGTGATCGAGAAACGAGCACTGACGAGCACGCTCACCCATCACTACTTATCATTCATGTATCCAGAAATCTATCTATCCCTCTATCTATCCCTCTATCTATCCCTCTATCTATCTATCCCTCTATCTATCTATCCCTCTATCTATCTATCCCTCTATCTATCTATCTATCCATCTATCTATCTATCTATCTATCTATCTATCTATCTATCTATCTATCTATCTATCTATCCCTCTATCTATCTATCTATCTATCTATCTATCTATCTATCCCTCTATCTATCCCTCTATCTATCCCTCTATCTATCTATCCCTCTATCTATCTATCTATCCATCTATCTATCTATCTATCTATCTATCCCTCTATCTATCCCTCTATCTATCCCTCTATCTATCTATCCCTCTATCTATCTATCCCTCTATCTATCTATCTATCCATCTATCTATCTATCTATCTATCTATCCCTCTATCTATCCCTCTATCTATCTATCTATCTATCTATCCCTCTATCTATCTATCTATCTATCTATCCCTCTATCTATCTATCTATCCCTCTATCTATCTATCTATCTATCCCTCTATCTATCTATCCCTCTATCTATCTATCTATCTATCTATCCCTCTATCTATCCCTCTATCATCTATCTATCTATCTATCTATCTATCTATCTATCTATCTATCCCTCTATCTATCTATCTATCCCTCTATCTATCTATCTATCCCTCTATCTATCTATCTATCTATCTATCTATCTATCTATCCCTCTATCTATCCCTCTATCTATCTATCTATCTATCCCTCTATCTATCTATCTATCTATCTATCTATCCCTCTATCTATCCCTCTATCTATCTATCTATCCCTCTATCTATCTATCTATCCCTCTATCTATCTATCTATCTATCTATCTAGCCCTCTATCTATCTATCTATCTATCCCTCTATCTATCCCTCTATCTATCTATCTATCCCTCTATCTATCTATCCCTCTATCTATCTATCTATCTATCCCTCTATCTATCCCTCTATCTATCTATCCCTCTATCTATCTATCCCTCTATCTATCTATCTATCTATCTATCTATCTATCCCTCTATCTATCTATCCCTCTATCTATCTATCTATCTATCTATCTATCTAGCCCTCTATCTATCTATCTATCTATCCCTCTATCTATCCCTCTATCTATCTATCTATCCCTCTATCTATCTATCCCTCTATCTATCTATCTATCTATCTATCCCTCTATCTATCCCTCTATCTATCTATCCCTCTATCTATCTATCCCTCTATCTATCTATCTATCTATCTATCTATCCCTCTATCTATCTATCCCTCTATCTATCTATCTATCCCTCTATCTATCCCTCTATCTATCTATCTATCCCTCTATCTATCCCTCTATCTATCTATCTATCTATCCCTCTATCTATCTATCTATCTATCTATCTATCTATCCCTCTATCTATCTATCTATCTATCTATCTATCTATCTATCTATCTATCTATCTATCTATCTATCTATCTATCCCTCTATCTATCTATCCCTCTATCTATCTATCCCTCTATCTATCTATCCATCTATCTATCTATCCCTCTATCTATCTATCCCTCTATCTATCTATCTATCTATCCCTCTATCTATCTATCCCTCTATCTATCTATCCATCTATCTATCTATCAAATCAAATCAAATCAAATCAAATCAAATAAGCTTTATTGGCAGGACCAAATACAAATTAGTTTTGCCAAAGCAAGTGTACATTAGGGGCTGGGGCTGTGGGGATGGTGGGTGGGGACTGTAGGAAGGATGGATGGGGCTCATCCAGGGTGGGGACTGTGGGGGCACTTCTAGGGTGGGGGCTATGGAAGTCCATGGCTTATGATGGGGCATATCCAGGGTGGGGACTGTAGTAACGGTGGATGGGGCATATCCAGGGTGGGGATTGGGGGGCCACATCTGGGATGGGGGGCTATGGGAGTCCATGGCTTATCATAGTTCTCTTTCTCGAAGTCTATGACATTCGCTCACATACCGCGCTGCTATCTCCACTGCGCTCTCTTCTTCCCCCAGCAGGATATATATTTTCTCTTCCTCCTTCATGGAGCTGAAATCCGGGAAGAGATGGGAGAGTCTCCTGAAGTGAGTGTCCCTCACTGCTGAGTACTTGGTGCAGTGTAGCAGGAAGTGGGTTTCATCCTCCAGGGCCTCCAGGTCACAGTGTTGGCACAGTCTGTCCTCCCTGGGCTTGTAGCTCTGCTTGTGACGGCCGGATTCGATGGCTAGACTGTGGGCACTGAGTCTATATCGGCTCAGGGTCCTGCGGTCTCTGGGGTCCGGGATTTTCTCCAGATACGGGGCCAGTCTGTAGTCTCTCTGTAGTCTCTGGTACGTGGTCAGTTTCTGTGAGGTGTTGATGTCGGTCCTCCAGTCACTGACATACCTCTCCTGGCCCTCGTCTACCATCTTCCTGATTCTGGTTCTTGTCAGGCTGCTGTGATTGGTTATTTTGTCCAGTTGGGTTTGGGAGGGCTGTGCCCGGGGTCCTGGTTCATCTGGCCCACGTATATATATCAGAGCTTTGTGGTGATGGGAGTTTGGATTGCTACTCTGTAGGTGAGCCTGAAATGATAGTGACCTCTTCAGAGCTGCTAGGTGTAGAGGGAATCTGCCCAGCTCAGCTCGACAGGCACTGTTGGAGGTGCTTCGATGGACCTGGAGAAGGTGCTTACAGAATTCCAGGTGGAATATTTCTGTTGGGCTGGAATCCCACCTTGACCAATCTGGGTAAGTGTGAGGGCCCCAGACTTCGCTGCCGTACAGGAGGATTGGGGCAATGATGGAATCGAAGATTTTTAGCCAGACCCTCACTGGTGGCTTCAGATGATACAATGTCCTTCGGATGGCATAAAAGGTTTTGCAGGCCTTGTTTTTCAGGGTCTCTATGGCTTGTTTGAAGCTCCCTGACTGGTGAATTTCCAGGCCCAAGTAGGTGTATTTGTCTGTTCCTGTTAGAGTGTAGCCGTTTAGGACAAATGAAGGATGCTGGTCAAATCTTCTTTTTCTCTTCTGGAACACCATGATGTTGGTTTTCTTTAGATTGATCGGTAGTGCCCATGTGGAGCTGAATTTCTCCAAGATTTGTAGGTTGTCTTGGAGACCTTTCTCGGTTGGTGACACCAGCAGTAGGTCATCTGCATAGAGCAAGAATTTCACCTGGGCGTCATGGAGTGTGAGACCTGGAGCAGGTGAAGATTCTAGAGCAGTAGCCAGCTCATTGATGTAAATATTGAAGAGCGTTGGACTTAGGCTGCAGCCCTGTCTGACTCCTCGGCTCTGCTGGAAATAAGCCGTTCTTCTACCGTTCACACTCACGCTGCAGAGGTTCTCGGTGTAGGAGCTTTTGATGACATCATAGGTCTTTCCTCCTATTCCGCTTTCCAGCATTTTTAAGAACAAGCCCGGGTGCCACACTGAGTCAAAGGCCGTTTTAAAGTCTACAAAGCAGGCGTATATCTTCCCATGCTTTGTATTGTGGACGTGGCTCTGAATGAGACTGTGCAGGGTGTAGATGTGGTCCGTGGTGCGGTGGTTTGGCACGAACCCTGCTTGGCTTTTGCTCAAGACATTGTGCTCGGTAAGGAAACTGATGATCCTTTTGTTTAGGATGCTGTTGAACAGTTTTCCCAAGTTACTGCTGACACATATGCCTCTGTAGTTGGCAGGGTCATACCTGTCCCCACTCTTGTGGATCGGTGTAATGAGTCCTTGGTTCCAGGTACGAGGGAAGTAACCAGCACTCAGCACAATGTTGAACAGTTTAACCATTGCAGCTTGAATTTCTGGTGGGCTGTACTTCAACATCTCTGGGGGGATTCCATCCAGACCACTAGATTTTTTACACTTTATGGAAGTGATTTTCTCTGCAACTTCCTGTAATGTAATTGGTGTGTCCAGTGGGTTTTGGAAGTTTTTGATTTTCTCTTCCATTGCCTTTAGTTTTGATGTTATGTTTTCCTGCTCTTGGCTTAGTCCTTCTTTTGGGATGTCTTTGTAGAGGTCTCTGAAGTACTGGAGCCAGATGTTGCCATTTTGGATATGGGTGTCATTCTTTTTCTTGCTCTTTGTGTCCATGTGGTTCCATATTTCCCAGAAGGAGTTGTCTTGGAGGGCGTCTTGGAGTTGGCTAAGTTTGGTAGAGATGTAGCTCTGCTTCTTCCTCCTGAGGATGGTTTTGTACTGCTTTTGTATGGTGTCATAGGCTTCCCTCAGGTCTGGGTTGTTGGGGTCTCTGTGTTTATTGTTTGAGGCTGTTCTCAGGGTCTTTCGAACGGCTTTACACTCTTTGTCAAACCAACCATTGATCTGCTTTTCTTTTGGCCTCTTGTAGTTGACTTGTTTGAGGTCGGACAATTTGGCCATGGTGTGGAATATTTTGTTGAGGTCTTTTGCAGCTTGATTCACTCCTTCTGGGTTTGACTTATACTTGTAGCTGTAGAAGTTGTGGAGCATCTCCTGTAATTCCGGTCTGTTGGGAGCCTCTTTATATTTTATTTCTGACGTCTTGGACCATTTATAGGATGGAGGTCGCTTGTAGAGGCTGCTCTGCTGTGGCTTTTGTGTGGATGGTTTCTCTGTAGATTTTATGTACAGGAGAAGTTGGCTGTGGTCTGACAGGTGCGTTTGTGGGGTGACTATGAAGGCGCTAATATTTGCCGGGTCCATATCTGTAATGGCGTAGTCTACTACACTCCTTCCTACATGGGAGTTTAGTGTGTATCTTCCCAGTGAGTCTCCCTTTGTACGTCCATTAAGAATATGAAGACCTAAACTTTTACATAAGTTCAGGAGCTTTTTGCCACTTTTGTTGACTGTACTGTCATAGCTGTTTCTCTCTGAGTGTTCTGAGTCGTGACTGTCATTCTCTGCCCCAAATATGTAGATGTTTCCATCTGTGGTCAGAAAGTCTTTTTCTCTCCCTGTTCTTGCATTGAGGTCTCCAAAGATGAGAACTTTGCCCAGGACCTGATAATGGGTGGCTTCTTCTTGTAAGATCTCAAAGCTGTCTGGATTGAAGTAGGGGGACTCTGGCGGTGGTATATAGGTGGTGCAGAGGTAGACATCGGACTGAGAGGTGAGGATGGAGCTGCTGATTCTGATCCATATGTGGCTGCCTCCTCTCTTCACTGGTGTGATGTACTGGTGGAGCTCTTCTTTATACCAGATCAATATTCCTCCTGAGCAGCGGCCCTGTTTGGTGTTTTTATTTTTAAGGGCAGGGACAGAGATTTCCCTGTATCCGATTGGCACCAGAGGTTCGTTTTCAGCTCTGGTCCATGTTTCCAGGAGGATCTGAATGTCTATATTTTTCAGTCTTTGAATAAAGTCGGGGTCATTTGTTTTACATCCAAAGGCCGAGGTGCTCAGGCCTTGGATGTTCCAGCTGCTGATTGTGAATGAGGTCATTTTTTTTTTTTTTTTCTATTATACCTCATGTGTATATACCTTGTAATGAGTGCGGCTGTGTAAGACACTCTGGATTTACGACTGGTTTATAGGTGTGTTAGTTTCCTGCACAATGTGCTGAGCAGGGTTCTAATCTCTTCCATATCTCTGCCCTGCATGTCTCTGTGTGGGGCTGATGGTCCCCTCCATGGTGGTCTCCTCCTCTGATGGCCCGATGTTGGGTGAAGGGCTTTGTTTCTGGCCTCCTGTGATGAAATTGGGGTTTCCTGTCTTTTTATTGTTGGGGGTCTTTCCATGGGTTTGTTGTTGTTGTTGAGTCCAGGCATGGGGTCTCTGTTTAGTATAATGTCCTTCAGCTCTTTGGCCAGTAGGCTGACCCCTTGTTTGTTTAGGTGCTTGTAGTCATAGAGGTGTTGGTGATTTATAGAGGGGTGTTGTGCCAGGATCACGTCGGGCACAGCCTTGATTCTGGTGGTCAGGTCCGTGTTGATGTTCTGGATAGTTTGGCTTGATACATCATTTCTTGGGAGCAGAGATGATAGAATTATTTTGCTGTCCGGGAATTTTAGTTTTGCCGTCTTTGCTAGTTGGGTCAGTTGTCCTGCGATCTGCTGGTGTTGGTCTGGCAGATTGTTTGTTCCTGTGTGTATAAAAATATGATTTGGGCTTGTAAACCGTGGGTTATTGATGACTGCCATCACCTGCTCAATAGTTGCACAGCGGATTTGTTTGACCCTTTTGCCTGGGAATAGTCGCAGTGTATTCAGGTATTTCCCATTTGAGTCCATTATTAGGATGGTATCAAAACTTTGTGAGGTCACGGGTGGGGTACGTGGGTGAAGCTGGGGGTCTGTGCTGGAGATTTTGCTGGTGGCTGGTTCTCTTCTCTTTTCTGTTTTTCTGGTTTGTAGTTCACTTATGTTATTTTCAGGAGCATTCATATTGTTGGAGTTATTTGGTATCTCAGTGTCCTGGCCAGTGGAGGCCATGGTGTCTGTACTGGTGTTAGTTACCATAGCTCCCTCCTGGCCAGTGGGGGCCATGTTGTCTTCACTCCTCTGTGTTTCTATGGCGTCCTCCTGTTTCAGGCGTCCAGGAGTCTTCAGCTCTGTTATCTCCAGTCTCAGTCGGGCATTTTCTTGCTGCAGTTCACACATTTTGCTTATTTCCTGCAGGGCCACCCTGTATTCACATCTCAGTTTGTTTATCTCTTTCATTACTTGGTCATTTGCATTTCTGTCACCAAGGTTTCTTTGAAGTTCTTCTTTAAATTGTATAAAGTCTCTTTCTAGTTGAGATAAACAGTCTCTGAGGGTCTCGGGTGAGGGGTGTGAAGTGTTGGGGGCTGCAGTTCTGTCTCTGGAGGTCTCTGTAGAGGTGATGGTGGCTGCTGGGGTTTGTTGTTCTTTGCAATTTTGTGCCTGGAGTTTAATTTGAGAAAAGCGGTCTTTAAATTTCTGTAAGTTTTCCTCAGTCCCTTGTACCATGATTATGCCGTTATTGTACACGTTTATGGTCAGTGAGTTGGTCTCGTCTTCTTTTTGGTTTCTAGTTCTGATCTGCCGGCCCCTATTAATGCCGTTCTTGTATGTATGCTTATATTGTTTGCACAGAGCGGTGTGCCAGGCTAAGGGTTGGTCTGTGAAAAATAATAAATTGGTTTTTCTTTTATCTTTCTCTTTAGAGGTAAAATCAGTAAAGAGGGTCTCTGGATCTTCTCTAATCTTTGCATGTTTTATGGCTTTTTGGATGTGCAGATCTCTGGGAGTCAGTCTGGAGTCCTCCTGTTGTATGTGATCTGTCCTTCAACAGGTTTTTTCTTATGTCCTTTAAATCCTCTATTTCCTCTTTTTTCATAAAAATCTTTAGTCCAGCTCAGTCCAGCTCACTTTCCTCTTCCACGGAGTCCAATTTTTCCAGGTTTTGTCTTACTGTTTGCTCATTACAAGGTATAAATGATGAAAAACTCAGGAGCTCATCTTCAATGCTGCTTACTCCTAGGAATGGTGGGCGGGGTCTCTCTATCTATCTATCTATCTATCCCTCTATCTATCTATCCCTCTATCTATCCCTCTATCTATCTATCTATCTATCTATCCCTCTATCTATCTATCTATCTATCCCTCTATCCCTCTATCTATCTATCTATCTATCCCTCTATCTATCTATCTATCTATCCCTCTATCTATCTATCTATCTATCCCTCTATCTATCTATCCCTCTATCTATCCCTCTATCTATCTATCTATCTATCCCTCTATCTATCTATCTATCTATCTATCTATCTATCTATCTATCTATCTATCTATCTATTTATCTATCTATCTATCTATCTATCTATCTATTTATCTATCTATCTATCTATCTATCTATCTATCTATCTATCTATCTATCTATCTATCTATCCCTCTATCTATCTATCCCTCTATCTATCCCTCTATCTATCCCTCTATCTATCTATCTATCTATCTATCTATCTATCTATCCCTCTATCTATCTATCTATCTATCTATCTATCTATCTATCTATCTATCTATCTATCTATCCCTCTATCTATCTATCTATCTATTTATCTATCTATCCCTCTATCTATCTATCTATCTATCTATTTATCTATCTATCTATCTATCTATCTATCTATCTATCTATCTATCTACCGTATCTATCCCTCTATCTATCCCTCTATCTATCTATCTATCCCTCTATCTATCTATCCCTCTATCTATCTATCTATCCCTCTATCTATCTATCCCTCTATCTATCTATCTATCCCTCTATCTATCTATCCCTCTATCTATCTATCTATCTATCCCTCTATCTATCTATCCCTCTATCTATCTATCCCTCTATCTATCTATCTATCTATCTATCCCTCTATCTATCTATCCCTCTATCTATCTATCTATCTATCCCTCTATCTATCTATCTATCTATCTATCTATCTATCCCTCTATCTATCTATCTATCTATCCCTCTATCTATCCCTCTATCTATCTATCTATCTATCTATCTATCCCTCTATCTATCTATCTATCTATCTGTCACACTCCCCGGGTCCTCGGCTCCCCTCCCCGGGTCCTCTGCTCCGCTCCCCGGGTCCTCAGCTCCGCTCCCCGGCTCACCTGCCACGCTCCCCGCTCTCCAGCCTCCGGTGCCCGTCCTTCCCAGGCCCCCTGGTCTCCGCTCCCGGCGCCCGACGGCTTCCCAGGTCCTGGCCGGCTCCCCTGCGTCCTCCTCTCAGCTTCCTTCCCTGGCTTCTGGCACCCGGGCCGCGCGCATGCGCATTAGGGCGCGCGCGCGGTCACTGACCCTTTCTTAAAGGGCCAGCGTCCATTAACAGGAAATGATGCAAAACAGGTACAGGGTATAAAGGGGTTTATTGTCCAAGGGGGCGGGGCCTGATCTTCGTGTTTCCTAAGCTAGGAGTCAGGTCTCCTGGTGTTTTTGTGATATACTCACCTATCTCTCTTGTAGAGCCGTGCCTGCCTCGCCATCCGGTCCTGACCGAATCCCGAACCCCGAACGCTGTCCATCTGCCATCCTGACAGTCCGTACCATCTCGGATCCCTGCGGTGACCCGTCATCTCGCTCCAAAGGTTCCGGACCCCGCTTGACATCATCTCGGCTTCCGAACCTGAGCTGCGTCACCCGGACTACCACCAGTGACTCCGTGGTCCCAGGGACTTCTCCGTTATACTCGTGTGCACGGACTGTTCTGCTGCCTATAGTGCTCCAGCTACCGGACCCCTTACCACCATCTAGGAGTTCGGCCCAGTGGATCCACCTCCTGGGTCTGCCCGTCCACCTGGCCCTGACAGTAAGATCAGGCCATGGATCCCGCTGCAGCACTAGCAGCCGTACAAGAGGAACTCCAATGCCAGCGTGAGACTCAGACCCGCATGCTGCAGTTCATGTCTTCTGTGGACGCCCGCCTGAACACGCTACAAGCAGCAGTTGCGTCTTCAACATCCCGGGCTCCCACTAGTCAAGCCACGGCTCCAGCTCCCGTGGCGACTTCTTCAGATACTTCCAGACTTCGTTTGGCCTCACCACCCCGGTACGCCGGAGACCCCAAGACCTGCAGGGGATTCTTAAACCAATGCTCCCTTCATTTCACGCAGCTGCCGCATTTGTTTGCCTCCGATCAAGCCAAGGTCGCCTTCATCATGTCCCATCTAGAGAGTGAGGCACTGGCGTGGATGAACCCCTTGTGGGAGAAGGGGGATCCTGTGACCACGAACATCCAGGAGTTCCTGCAGGCATTCCGTGGCACCTTTGATGAGCCCGGACGCGCCTCCGCGTCCGCTTCGTCTCTTCTCCGGTTACGTCAGGGGACTCTGACGGTGGGCCAATACGCCATCCGGTTTCGCACCTTGGCTTCGGAACTCGGGTGGAACAACGAGGCCCTAACCGCCGCCTTCTGGGAAGGACTCTCGGGGCGAATTAAAGATGAGCTGGCGGGTCGTGACGTACCGACCACCCTGGATGCCCTGATCGCCCTAGCGACTCGAGTGGACATTCGTTTTCAGGAGCGATCCAAGGAAGTGTCCCGTGAGAGACGTCCGGTACGGCATTCCTCTCCTCCGCAGAAGCCCGCCGTACTTCAGTCATCGACAGCTGGGGTTCCCATTCACGAGCCCATGCAGATCGACCGAGTGCGGCAGTCTGAACAACGTCGAGCTGAGCCGCTCGCCAAGGGCCTCTGCTTTTACTGCGGAGAGGACACACACCTGCTACGCTCCTGTCCAGAGAGGCCGGGAAACTCCAAAGCCTAGGGTTGGTAGGAGAGGCCACCCTAGGTGCTGGGACTCTCTCAGACCCGGTTACGTGGACTGTGCAAGTGACAACGGGAGAGACGCAGTTCACGGCTGAGGCATACCTCGATTCCGGGGCAGCAGGCAATTTCATCCAGCAGGCCACGGTGGACAAGTACCAGGTGCCTGTTACTCCACTCGACAAGCCCCTCGTGATTGCCTCTGTGGATGGGAGACCCCTCTCTGACACCATCTCCTGGATCACCAAGCCGGTGGAACTGCGTATCGGTGCCCTGCACACCGAGAACATCGCTTTCTACGTCCTCCCACACATGTCCCATCAAATCCTGCTGGGACTTCCCTGGTTACGGACACACGAACCGTCAGTCAGCTGGGGCACTGGCGAAATCACCCGATGGGGCTCTTCGTGCCATGAGAAGTGCCTGAAGACTATACAACCCATCCGACGACCTCCGGTTCCAGAGAACCTACCGGGGCTGCCCTCGGCCTATTGGTCCTTTGCAGACGTCTTTGATAAAAAGGAATCCGAGGTACTTCCACCACATCGTCCTTACGATTGTGCCATCGACCTGCTCCCTGGAACAACACCACCTCGAGGACGGATATATCCATTGTCTCCAGCCGAAACAAGGGCCATGTCTACTTACATCACAGAGAGCCTGGCAAGGGGATTCATTCGGAGATCCTCCTCTCCTGCTGGAGCAGGTTTCTTCTTCGTCAAGAAGAAAGAGGGCGACTTACGCCCATGCATAGACTACCGGGGTTTGAATCAAATCACCGTAAACAACAAGTACCCTCTGCCGCTCATCCCCGAATTGTTTGACCGGCTTAGAGGAGCTCGTGTGTTCACCAAGCTGGATCTTCGGGGTGCTTACAATCTGGTACGCATCCGCTCTGGGGACGAATGGAAGACCGCGTTCAATACGCGCGATGGGCACTATGAATACTGCGTGATGCCCTTCGGCCTGTGTAACGCCCCAGCCGTCTTTCAAGAACTGGTGAACGACGTTTTCCGGGACCTTCTTTACGTCTGTGTAGTAGTGTATCTGGATGACATCCTTGTCTTCTCACCGGACCTCCAGACCCACAGAGAGAACGTACAACTGGTTCTACAAAGACTGAGAGAGAATCGCCTGTACGCCAAGTACGAGAAGTGTGTCTTTGAGCAGTCTTCTCTCCCCTTCCTGGGGTACATCATCTCTGATACTGGACTGCAGATGGATCCAAAGAAGGTCTCCTCCATTCTCAACTGGCCTCCTCCTTCTGGACTGAAGGCAATCCAACGCTTTCTGGGATTCGCCAACTACTACCGCCAGTTCATCCCTCACTTCTCTGCTCTGACTGCTCCTCTCTCCGCTTTGACCAGGAAAGAGGCTAATCCCAAGGACTGGTCCCCGGCGGCCGACGCCGCGTTTGGCTCTCTGAAGCGGGCATTTGCCTCCTCTCCTGTACTCCACCGTCCGGAGTTAAACCGCCAGTTCACCTTGGAGGTGGATGCCTCCTCCTCAGGAGCCGGAGCAGTGCTCATGCAGAAGTCCTCCTCCGGGAAGATGGTGACTTGCAGATTCTTCTCCAAGAGCTTCTCAGCGCCTGAACGCAACTACACCATCGGTGACCGAGAGCTCTTGGCAGTCAAACTGGCTCTGGAGGAATGGCGCTACCTTCTGGAAGGAGCAGTATACCCCGTGATTATTTACACGGACCACAAGAACCTGGAATACCTACGGTCCGCTCAGCGACTGAACCCACGGCAAGCCAGGTGGTCCTTATTCTTTGCCAGGTTTGATTTACAGCTCCATTTCCGACCCGCGGACAAGAATGTACGCGCTGATGCCTTGTCCAGGTCTTTCATGCCCATGGAGCAGGAGGAAGAGACTACCCAACCCATCATCTGTCCTAGCAAAATCATTCCGGTGGCCCCTGTCACCCTGGCCCAGATACCGCCCGGGAAGACCTATGTCTCTGAGACAGACAGGCAAAAAGTGTTACACTGGGGTCATGCCTCGAAAACAGCCGGTCATGCTGGTCAGAAGAGAACATGGGGTGCGATTGTACGTCACTACTGGTGGCCATCCCTTCGCACGGACGTCGCTGCTTTTGTCTCTGCCTGCTCCTCTTGTGCCAGGAACAAGACGCCCAAACATCTGCCATATGGCCGTCTGCTGCCTCTGCCGATACCCTCAGTTCCGTGGCAACACATAGCGATGGACTTTATTACGGACTTGCCATTGTCCTCCGGGCACACAGTCATATGGGTCGTGGTGGATCGGTTCTCTAAAATGGCTCATTTCGTCCCTATGGCTGGACTGCCCTCTGCTCAGGAACTCGCGGATGCCTATATACATCACATCTTCCGCTTGCATGGCTTTCCATTACACATCGTATCCGACAGAGGAACTCAGTTCACCTCCCGCTTCTGGAGGGCTCTCTGCAAACATCTGGGAGTGACTCTGGACTTTTCATCTGCATACCATCCTCAGTCTAATGGCCAAGTGGAGAGGGTCAATCAAATCTTGACCTCTTTTTTACGTCACTATGTCAACGCCCATCACGACGACTGGTCCACACTTCTTCCTTGGGCTGAATTCTCCCATAACCACCACATCAGTGAGTCGTCCTCCAGCTCTCCCTTCCATGTCATTTACTGACTCCAGCCCTCCGTCCCATTGCCAGTATCCCCTTCTTCGGATGTCCCTGCTGCTGATACTGTAGCCCGTGACTTTGCAACCATTTGGGACTCTGTCAAGGCGTCCCTTGGGCGTGCTTCCCTACGGATGAAACGACACGCAGACAAGAGACGTCTGGACCCTCCGTGTTTCTCTCCTGGAGATCTCGTCTGGCTTGCTTCCAAGTACGTCCGATTGAAGATACCATCATACAAGCTGGGTCCTCGCTACATCGGGCCGTTTAAAGTCCTCAACAAGATCAATGAGGTCTCCTACAAGCTACAGCTCCCGGCCACGATGAGGATACCCAACTCATTCCACGTCTCCCTGCTCAAGCCGGTTGTCCTTGGTCCCTTCTCCGCTGCTGCCAGTCCGGCTCCTCCACCTATTGCCGATGACGACATCTATGCGGTAAGGGATATCGTGGCCATGAAAACCGTACGGGGTCGACAGTTCTTCCTGGTGGACTGGGAGGGGTATGGTCCTGAGGATAGGTCCTGGGAGCCCAGGGAGAACGTGGGCACTCCTCTGATCCGTGCCTTCATGTCTCGGTTGCGGGGAGGGGGGCGTGGGGGGGGTACTGTCACGCTCCCCGGGTCCTCGGCTCCCCTCCCCGGGTCCTCTGCTCCGCTCCCCGGGTCCTCAGCTCCGCTCCCCGGCTCACCTGCCACGCTCCCCGCTCTCCAGCCTCCGGTGCCCGTCCTTCCCAGGCCCCCTGGTCTCCGCTCCCGGCGCCCGACGGCTTCCCAGGTCCTGGCCGGCTCCCCTGCGTCCTCCTCTCAGCTTCCTTCCCTGGCTTCTGGCACCCGGGCCGCGCGCATGCGCATTAGGGCGCGCGCGCGGTCACTGACCCTTTCTTAAAGGGCCAGCGTCCATTAACAGAAAATGATGCAAAACAGGTACAGGGTATAAAGGGGTTTATTGTCCAAGGGGGCGGGGCCTGATCTTCGTGTTTCCTAAGCTAGGAGTCAGGTCTCCTGGTGTTTTTGTGATATACTCACCTATCTCTCTTGTAGAGCCGTGCCTGCCTCGCCATCCGGTCCTGACCGAATCCCGAACCCCGAACGCTGTCCATCTGCCATCCTGACAGTCCGTACCATCTCGGATCCCTGCGGTGACCCGTCATCTCGCTCCAAGGTTCCGGACCCCGCTTGACATCATCTCGGCTTCCGAACCTGAGCTGCGTCACCCGGACTACCACCAGTGACTCCGTGGTCCCAGGGACTTCTCCGTTATCCTCGTGTGCACGGACTGTTCTGCTGTCTATAGTGCTCCAGCTACCGGACCCCTTACCACCATCTAGGAGTTCGGCCCAGTGGATCCACCTCCTGGGTCTGCCCGTCCACCTGGCCCTGACACTATCTATCCCTCTATCTATCTATCTATCTATCTATCTATCTATCTATCTATCTATCTATCTATCTATCTATCCCTCTATCTATCTATCTATCCCTCTATCTATCTATCTATCTATCCCTCTATCTATCTATCTATCTATATATCCCTCTATCTATCCCTCCATCTATCCCCCTATCTATCCCTCTATCAAATCAAATCAAATCAAATCAAATAAGCTTTATTGGCAGGACCAAATACAAATTAGTTTTGCCAAAGCAAGTGTACATTAGGGGCTGGGGCTGTGGGGATGGTGGGTGGGGACTGTAGGAAGGATGGATGGGGCACATCCAGGGTGGGGACTGTGGGGGCACTTCTAGGATGGGGGCTATGGAAGTCCATGGCTTATGATGGGGCATATCCACGGTGGGGACTGTGGTAACGGTGGTTGGGGCATATCTAGGGTGGGGATTGGGGGGGCCACATCTGGGATGGGGGGGCTATGGAAGTCCATGACTTATCATAGTTCTCTTTCTGGAAGTCTATGGCATTCGCTCACATACCACGCTGCTATCTCCACTGCGCTCTCTTCTTCCCCAGCAGGATATATATTTTCTCTTCCTCCTTCATGGAGCTGAAATCCGGGAAGAGATGGGAGAGTCTCCTGAAGTGAGTGTCCCTCACTGCTGAGTGCTTGGTGCAGTGTAGCAGGAAGTGGGTTTCATCCTCCAGGGCCTCCAGGTCACAGTGTTGGCACAGTCTGGCCTCCCTGGGCTTGTAGCTCTGCTTGTGTCGGCCGGATTCGATGGCTAGACTGTGGGCACTGAGTCTATATCGGCTCAGGGTCCTGCGGTCTCTGGGATCCGGGAGTTTCTCCAGATATGGGGCCAGTCTGTAGTCTCTCTGTAGTCTCTGGTACGTGGTCAGTTTCTGTGAGGTGTTGATGTCGGTCCTCCAGTCACTGACATACCTCTCCTGGCCCTCGTCTACCATCTTCCTGATTCTGGTTCTTGTCAGGCTGCTGTGATTGGTTATTTTGTCCAGTTGGGTTTGGGAGAGCTGTGCCAGGGGTCCTGGTTCATCTGGCCCACGTATATATATCAGAGCTTTGTGGTGATGGGAGCTTGGATTGCTGCTCTGTAGGTGAGCCTGAAATGATAGTGACCTCTTCAGAGCTGCTAGGTGTAGAGGGAATCTGCCCAGCTCAGCCCGACAGGCGCTGTTGGAGGTGCTTCGATGGACCTGGAGAAGGTGCTTACAGAATTCCAGGTGGAATATTTCTGTTGGGCTGGAATCCCACCTTGACCAATCTGGGTAAGTGTGAGGGCCCCAGACTTCGCTGCCGTACAGGAGGATTGGGGCAATGATGGAATCGAAGATTTTTAGCCAGACCCTCACTGGTGGCTTCAGATGATACAATTTCCTTCGGATGGCATAAAAGGTTTTGCAGGCCTTGTTTTTCAGGGTCTCTATGGCTTGTTTGAAGCTCCCTGACTGGTGAATTTCCAGGCCCAAGTAGGTGTATTTGTCTGTTCCTGTTAGAGTGCAGCCGTTTACGACAAATGAAGGATGCTGGTCAAATCTTCTTTTTCTCTTCTGGAACACCATGATGTTGGTGTTCTTTAGATTGATCGGTAGTGCCCATGTGGAGCTGAATTTCTCCAAGATCTGTAGGTTGTCTTGGAGACCTTTCTCGGTTGGTGACACCAGCAGTAGGTCATCTGCATAGAGCAAGAATTTCACCTGGGCGTCATGGAGTGTGAGACCTGGAGCAGGTGAAGATTCTAGAGCAGTAGCCGCTCATTGATGTAAATATTGAAGAGCGTTGGACTTAGGCTGCAGCCTTGTCTGACTCCTCGGCTCTGCTGGAAATAGGCCGTTCTTCTACCGTTCACACTCACACTGCAGAGGTTCTCGGTGTAGGAGCTTTTGATGACATCGTAGGTCTTTCCTCCTATTCCGCTTTCCAGCATTTTTAAGAACAAGCCCGGGTGCCACACCGAGTCAAAGGAATTTTTAAAGTCTACAAAGCAGGCGTATATCTTCCCATGCACTAGTCTCGCTACTACAATAAGATACTATGAGGTAGATAAGACAAAAGGGGGGAGAAAGACACAAGAAAAAGCACTCCTAAGTTTCTTCAGTAAGGAACTTCACAGCTGCAATAGGAACAACACCACAGCTATGCTCAGCATAGGTATGAGCTATAGCCGGCATAGAGAGGAGTGAGAAGCAGATACTTATACCAGAAGTTATTGGCTTCAGCTGAGATTGCAACTACCTGTAAGATCACTGCAGGATAGAAAGGAACCTTAACCCCTTCAGTACTGGATGGAAACACATTGTGCCCCGCTCATGGTAAATCACAAATGAGAATCACCGGTAATACATTGTCTGTACCAGTGTGACTTAAATTAGCCAATGAATGGTGCTTCAGTGATTATAAAGCCATATGGTCGGCCCTGGTCCTTTATCACAATGGTGAAGACAAAGGCGCTGTTTGAGGACATCAGAACTGGTATTATTAGCAAACAACAGACTTCCAAAGGCTATATGGGCGTCTCCAAAGACCTTGGTAGTCCAGTTTCAACCATGCACAATATTATTAAGAAGTTTGCCAAGCATGGAACCGTCAAGAACGTCCCTGGACGCAGGAGAATGAGGAAAATTGACGAGATGTCTTCGAAGATTGGTGGAAAAAGCACCACGTCAAACATCCAAAGACCTGAAGGCCAACCTGGTACAGTCTGAGGTCATGGTTTCAGCAAGTACCATACGCCGCACACTAAACCAAGCAGAGCTTTATGGGGGAAGGCCAAGGAAGAAACCATTGCTGAAGAAAAGACGTAAAAAGGAACATCTGATCTGTGCCAAAGACAAACCACAGTCCTCCTGGGAAAATGTTCTGTGGACGGATGAAACAAATAATAGACCTTTTCGGCAATGCAAAGGAACAGTTTATTTACAGACAGCGTAATGACGCTTATAAGGAAAAAAACACCCTACCCACAGTTAAGCGTGGTGGAGGATCCATAATGCTGTGGGGTTGTTTTGCTCAGTCTAGTACTGGAGGACTTGTCTGTATCACAGGAATCGTGAAATCAGAAAATTATCAAGGGGTTTTAGAGAGAAATGTCTTACCCAGTGTAAGAAAACTTGGTTTGAGAGGACGATCATGGGTCTTCAAGCAAGACAATGACCTAAAGCACACAATCAAAAGTGCACATAAATGATGGAAAAATTAAAAATGGACAGCAATCAGTTCTGTCCCATTGAAAATCTTAGGGGTGAGCTGAAATCTGCTATTAGGAAAAAAGAACCAGGCCAACATTCAAGAGCGTGAAGAAACCGCGAAGGAAGAGAAAATACCAGCGGAGAAGAGCAAGAAGCTTATAGATGGCTACAAGAAACGAGGCCGTCATCAATGCCAAAGGCCGGCAACCAAGTATTAATTAGGGTGGGGAAACCAAGTATTAATTAGGGTGGGGCAACCAAGGATTAATTAGAGGAACAACCAAGTATTAATTAGAGGAACAAGCAAGTATTAATTAGAGGAGCAATCAAGTGTTAATTAGGGGGGCAACCAAGTATTAATTAGGGGGGCAATCAAGTAATAATTAGGGGGGCAAGCAAGTATTAATTAGGGGGGCAACCAAGTATTAATTAGGGGAACCACCAAGTAATAATTAGGGGGGCAAGCAAGTATTAGGGGAGCAACCAAGTATTAATTAGGGGGGCAACCAAATATTAGGGGGGCAAGCATGTATTAATTAGGGGAGCAACCAAGTATTAATTAGGGGAATGAGCAAGTAGTAATTAGGGGGACAAGCAAGTATTTATTAGGGGAGCAACCAAGTGTTAATTAGGGGGGCAAGAAAGTATTAATTAGGGGAACAAGCAAGTATTAATTAGGGGGACAAGCAAGTATTTATTAGGGGAGCAACCAAGTGTTAATTAGAGGAGCAACCAAGTATTAATTAGGGGGAAAGCAAGTATTAATTAGGGACACAAGCAAGTATTAATTACAGGAACAACCAAGTATTAATTAGGGGGGCAACCAAGTATTAATTAAGGAAGTAATCAAGTGTTAATTAGGGGAACAAGCAAGTATTAATTAGGGGAACAAGCAAGTATTAATTAGGGGAGAAATCAAGTGTTAATTAGGGGAGTAACCAAGTATTAATTAGGGGAACAAGCAAGTATTAATTAGGGGAACAAGCAAGTATTAATTAGGGGAGAAATCAAGTGTTAATTAGGGGGGCAACCAAGTATTAATTAGGGGAGCAAGCAAGTATTAATTAGGGGAGAATCAAGTGTCAATTAGGGGAGCAACCAAGTATTAATTAGGGGAGCAAGCAAGTATTAATTAGGGGAGAAATCAAGTATTAATTAGGGGGGCAACCAAGTATTAATTAGGGGAGCAAGCAAGTATTAATTAAGGGAGAATCAAGTGTTAATTAGGGGGGCAACCAAGTAATAATTAGGGGAGCAAGCAAGTATTAATTAGGGGAGAAATTAAGTGTTAATTAGGGGTATCTTTATTTCTGCACAGGCTGTTTATTCTATTTCTTCTTTGAATTGCCACATGTAAGTTTCCAAACAATGTTTTATCGTTGTATTACTTTGGACACTAATTAATACGTCCTAAAGATATAACTTTGGTACATTTGTATTTATATCTGAAGATATTGTACAATCTATGAAAATAAAATAAGGGGTGTGAATAATTGTGAACAGCGGTGTAAGCCATTAGGACCTTGGCATCACATTTGATTTACGATAATTCAAAGGAAGGCTCCTCCTGAAAGACAAAGCCCTGAGTTCTTCTGAAAATCTTAGGAAAGTCTAATCTGAGAGTAATTAAAGTGAGTCTACAACAGCCGAGCGCTGGATTACCTCCATCCAGGAAACAGTCACATATTTCAGGGGAAACTTCACAGCTGAACATTGCTACAATAGAAGTCTTGTCTGTACACATTGGCACCGCCAGTCTGCAGGCAAAAAGCAAAAAGGGTTTATATTTGCTATATAATACAGCTATTATATGGAATATTATCTAATCAGGAGAGTTATTTTCCATCCAGCGATCCTTGGTACTGGAAAAAAAAACCTGATGAGATGAGACTAGAGAGAAGAGGTAGGAGGGGTGTGAAGCTGCAGATTCTTGTAGGATCGTATAGTATAAAAAAAATCAAAAACAGAAGAGGACACCTTATATATTTATTATTTATTTTACTCACTATTATAGAGAAATTAATTCCACTGCACTGTACAGTCATGGTCATCACTGTCCCCATTGGGACTCACAATCTACATTCCCCATCACTATCTTTGGTTTAAGCACCCAACTAGAATTCATGGAAGCTACAAATGCGGAATTTCTTGTATCAGGTTCTCGACATTCATAGTAGTCATCATCAGGGTACAGATTTCTAAGAATATTCCTCACGAATTAGCCACAAAGTGGAACCACTAAATAAGCAACAGAATAATTCCTGGATTATCGCACCATTTGCTGTTCATATTTGCTCTATTACAAGTGAAGAATAGCGTGAAATCCCTGCGAGAACTGAAGCGAAAAACACCCAAAGGTCCCTCCTAGACGTCAAATATTCAGAAGCCAGGCCAAGTCACAATCCAACCTGGAGAGTGCTTAATCAAGGATTAGCATGTGCAAATATCTATATCATTATGTATATTGATACCTTTATCTATCCCTCTATCTATCTATCTATCTATCCCTCTATCTATCTATCTCTCTATCTATGCCTCTATCTATCTATCTATCTATCTATCCCTCTATCTATCTATCTATCTATCTATCTATCTATCTATCTATCTATCTATCTATCCCTCTATCTATCTATCTCTCTATCTATCCCTCTATCTATCTATCTATCTATCTATCTATCTATCTATCTATCTATCCCTCTATCTATCTATCTATCTATCTATCTATCCATCTATCCCTCTATCTATCTATCTATCTATCAAATCAAATCAAATCAAATCAAATAAGCTTTATTGGCAGGACCAAATACAAATTAGTTTTGCCAAAGCAAGTGTACATTAGGGGCTGGGGCTGTGGGGATGGTGGGTGGGGACTGTAGGAAGGATGGATGGGGCACATCCAGGGTGGGGACTGTGGGGGCACTTCTAGGAGGGGGGCTATGGAAGTCCATGGCTTATGATGGGGCATATCCAGGGTGGGGACTGTAGGAAGGATGGATGGGGCACATCCAGGGTGGGGACTGTGGGGGCACTTCTAGGAGGGGGGCTATGGAAGTCCATGGCTTATGATGGGGCATATCCAGGGTGGGGACTGTAGTAACGGTGGATGGGACATATCCAGGGTGGGGATTGGGGGGCCACATCTGGGATGGGGGGCTATGGAAGTCCATGACTTATCATAGTTCTCTTTCTCGAAGTCTATGACATTCGCTCACATACCGCGCTGCTATCTCCACTGCGCTCTCTTCTTCCCCCAGCAGGATATATATTTTCTCTTCCTCCTTCATGGAGCTGAAATCCGGGAAGAGATGGGAGAGTCTCCTGAAGTGAGTGTCCCTCACTGCTGAGTACTTGGTGCAGTGTAGCAGGAAGTGGGTTTCATCCTCCAGGGCCTCCAGGTCACAGTGTTGGCACAGTCTGTCCTCCCTGGGCTTGTAGCTCTGCTTGTGTCGGCCGGATTCGATGGCTAGACTGTGGGCACTGAGTCTATATCGGCTCAGGGTCCTGCGGTCTCTGGGGTCCGGGATTTTCTCCAGATACGGGGCCAGTCTGTAGTCTCTCTGTAGACTCTGGTACGTGGTTAGTTTCTGTGAGGTGTTGATGTCGGTCCTCCAGTCACTGACATACCTCTCCTGGCCCTCGTCTACCATCTTCCTGATTCTGGTTTTTGTCAGGCTGGTGTGATTGGTGATTTTGTCCAGTTGGGTTTGGGAGAGCTGTGCCAGGGGTCCTGGTTCATCTGGCCCACGTATATATATCAGAGCTTTGTGGTGATGGGAGCTTGGATTGCTGCTCTGTAGGTGAGCCTGAAATGATAGTGACCTCTTCAGAGCTGCTAGGTGTAGAGGGAATCTGCCCAGCTCGGCTCGACAGGCGCTGTTGGAGGTGCTTCGATGGACCTGGAGAAGGTGCTTACAGAATTCCAGGTGGAATATTTCTGTTGGGCTGGAATCCCACCTTGACCAATCTGGGTAAGTGTGAGGGCCCCAGACTTCGCTGCCGTACAGGAGGATTGGGACGATGATGGAATCGAAGATTTTTAGCCAGACCCTCACTGGTGGCTTCAGATGATACAATTTCCTTCGGATGGCATAAAAGGTTTTGCAGGCCTTGTTTTTCAGGGTCTCTATGGCTTGTTTAAAGCTCCCTGACTGGTGAATTTCCAGGCCCAAGTAGGTGTATTTGTCTGTTCCTGTTAGAGTGCAGCCGTTTAGGACTATCCCTCTATCTATCCCTCTATCTATCTATCTATCTATCTATCTATCTATCCCTCTATCTATCTATCTATCTATCTATCTATCTATCTATCTATCTATCCCTCTATCTATCTATCTATCTATCTATCTATCTATCTATCTATCTATCTATCTATCCCTCTATCCCTCTATCTATCTATCCCTCTATCTATCTATCTATCTATCTATCTATCTATCTATCTATCTATCTATTTATCCCTCTATCTATCTATCCCTCTATCTATCTATCTATCTATCTATCTATCTATCCCTCTATCTATCTATCTATCTATCTATCTATCTATCTATCTATCCCTCTATCCATCTATCCATCTATCTATCTAACCCTCTATCTATCAATCTATCTATCTATCTATCTATCCCTCTATCTATCTATCTATCTATCTATCTATCTATCTATCTATCTATCTATCTATCCCTCTATCCCTCTATCTATCTATCCCTCTATCTATCTATCTATCCCTCTATCTATCTATCTATCTATCTATCTATCTATCCCTCTATCCCTCTATCTATCTATCCCTCTATCTATCTATCTATCCCTCTATCCCTCTATCTATCTATCTATCTATCTATCTATCTATCTATCTATCTATCTATCCATCTATCCCTCTATCTATCTATCTATCCCTCTATCTATCCCTCTATCTATCTATCTATCTATCTATCTATCTATCTATCTATCTATCTATCTATCTATCTATCTATCTATCTATCCCTCTATCTATCTATCTATCTATCTATCTATCTATCTATCTATCCCTCTATCTATCTATCTATCTATCCCTCTATCCATCTATCCCTCTATCTATCTATCTATCTATCTATCTATTTATCCCTCTATCTATCTATCCCTCTATCTATCTATCTATCTATCTATCTATCCCTCTATCTATCTATCCCTCTATCTATCTATCTATCTATCTATCTATCTATTTATCCCTCTATCTATCTATCCCTCTATCTATCTATCTATCTATCTATCCCTCTATCCATCTATCCATCTATCTATCTAACCCTCTATCTATCAATCTATCTATCTATCTATCTATCTATCCCTCTATCTATCTATCTATCTATCTATCTATCTATCCCTCTATCCCTCTATCTATCTATCCCTCTATCTATCTATCTATCCCTCTATCTATCTATCTATCTATCTATCTATCCCTCTATCTATCTATCCCTCTAGCTATCTATCTATCTATCTATCTATCTATCTATCCATCCATCCATCTATCCCTCTATCTATCTATCCCTCTATCTATCCATCTATCCATCCATCTATCTATCTATCCCTCTATCTATCTATCTATCTTCTATCCCTCTATCTATCTATCCCTCTATCTAAATCAAATCAAATCAAATCAAATAAGCTTTATTGGCAGGACCAAATACAAATTAGTTTTGCCAAAGCAAGTGTACATTAGGGGCTGGGGCTGTGGGGATGGTGGGTGGGGATTGTAGGAAGGATGGATGGGGCACATCCAGGGTGGGGACTGTGGGGGCACTTCTAGGATGGGGGCTATGGAAGTCCATGGCTTATGATGGGGCATATCCACGGTGGGACTGTGGTAACGGTGGATGGGACATATCCAGGGTGGGGATTGGGGGGGCCACATCTGGGATGGGGGGCTATGGAAGTCCATGACTTATCATAGTTCTCTTTCTCGAAGTCTATGGCATTCGCTCACATACTGCGCTGCTATCTCCACTGCGCTCTCTTCTTCCCCCAGCAGGATATATGTTTTCTCTTCCTCCTTCATGGAGCTGAAATCCGGGAAGAGATGGGAGAGTCTCCTGAAGTGAGTGTCCCTCACTGCTGAGTACTTGGTGCAGTGTAGCAGGAAGTGGGTTTCATCCTCCACGGCCTCCAGGTCACAGTGTTGGCACAGTCTGTCCTCCCTGGGCTTGTAGCTCTGCTTGTGTCGGCCGGATTCGATGGCTAGACTGTGGGCACTGAGTCTATATCGGCTCAGGGTCCTGCGGTCTCTGGGGTCCGGGAGTTTCTCCAGATATGGGGCCAGTCTGTAGTCTCTCTGTAGTCTCTGGTACGTGGTCAGTTTCTGTGAGGTGTTGATGTCGGTCCTCCAGTCACTGACATACCTCTCCTGGCCCTCGTCTACCATCTTCCTGATTCTGGTTCTTGTCAGGCTGCTGTGATTGCTGCTATCTATCTGCTATTACTGCTATCTATCTATCCCTCTATCTATCCCTCTATCTATCTATCTATCTATCTATCTATCTATCTATCTATCTATCTATCCCTCTATCTATCTATCTATCTATCTATCCCTCTATCTATCTATCTATCCCTCTATCCCTCTATCTATCTATCCCTCTATCTATCTATCTATCTATCTATCTATCTATCTATCTATCTATCTATCTATCTATCTATCCCTCTATCTATCTATCTATCTATCTATCTATCTATCTATCTATCTATCTATCTATCTATCCCTCTATCTATCTATCCCTCTATCTATCTATCTACCTATCTATCTATCTATCTATCTATCTATCTATCTATCCCTCTATCTATCTATTTATCTATCTATCTATCTATCCCTCTATCCATCTATCCATCTATCTATCTAACCCTCTATCTATCAATCTATCTATCTATCTATCTATCTATCTATCCCTCTATCTATCTATCTATCTATCTATCCCTCTATCCCTCTATCTATCTATCCCTCTATCTATCTATCTATCCCTCTATCTATCTATCTATCTATCTATCTATCTATCTATCTATCCCTCTATCTATCTATCCCTCTATCTATCTATCTATCTATCTATCTATCCATCCATCCATCTATCCCTCTATCTATCTATCCCTCTATCTATCCATCTATCCATCCATCTATCTATCTATCCCTCTATCTAACTATCTATCTATCTTCTATCCCTCTATCTATCTATCTATCTATCTATCTATCTATCTATCCCTCTATCTATCCCTCTATCTATCTATCCCTCTATCTATCTATCCCTCTATCTATCCCTCTATCTATCTATCTATCTATCTATCTATCCCTCTATCTATCTATCTATCTATATATCTATCCCTCTATCTATCTATCCCTCTATCTATCTATCTATCTATCTATCTATCTATCTATCCCTCTATCTATCTATCTATCTATCTATCTATCTATCTATCTATCTATCCCTCTATCTATCTATCCCTCTATCTATCTACTTATCTATCTATCTATCTATCTATCTATCTATCTATCCCTCTATCTATCTATCTATCTATCTATCTATCTATCTATCTATCTATCTATCTATATATCCCTCTATCTATCTATCCATCTATCTATCTATCTATCCCTCTATCCCTCTATCCCTCTATCTATCCCTCTATCTATCCCTCTATCTATCCCTCTATCTATATATCGATCTATCTATCTATCCCTCTATCCCTCTATCCCTCTAAATCAAATCAAATCAAATCAAATAAGCTTTATTGGCAGGACCAAATACAAATTAGTTTTGCCAAAGCAAGTGTACATTAGGGGCTGGGGCTGTGGGGATGGTGGGTGGGGACTGTAGGAAGGATGGATGGGGCACATCCAGGGTGGGGACTGTGGGGGCACTTCTAGGAGGGGGGCTATGGAAGTCCATGGCTTATGATGGGGCATATCTATCCCTCTATCTATCCCTCTATCTATCCCTCTATCTATCCCTCTATCTATCTATCTATCTATCTATCCCTCTATCTATCCCTCTATCTATCTATCTATCTATCTATCTATCTATCTATCTATCTATCTATATATCCCTCTATCTATCTATCCCTCTATCTATCTATCTATCCCTCTATCTATCCCTCTATCTATTATCTTTCTATCTATCTATCTATCCCTCTATCTATCTATCTATCTATCTATCTATCTATCTATCTATCTATCTATCTATCCCTCTATCTATCCCTCTATCTATCCCTCTATCTATCTATCTATCTATCTATCTATCTATCTATCTATCTATCTATCTATCTATCTATCTATCCCTCTATCTATCTATCTATCTATCTATCTATATATCCCTCTATATATCCCTCTATCTATCTATCTATCTATCTATCTATCCCTCTATCTATCCCTCTATCTATCTATCTATCTATCTATCTATCCCTCTATCTATCCCTCTATCTATCTATCTATCCCTCTATCTATCTATCTATCCCTCTATCTATCCCTCTATCTATCTATCCCTCTATCTATCTATCCCTCTATCTATCTATCCCTCTATCTATCTATCCCTCTATCTATCTATCCCTCTATCTATCTATCCCTCTATCTATCTATCCCTCTATCTATCTATCTATCTATCTATCTATCTATCTATCTATCTATCTATCTATCTATCTATCTATCTATCTATCTATCCCTCTATCTATCTATCTATCTATCTATCTATCTATCTATCTATCTATCTATCTATCTATCCCTCTATCTATCTATCTATCTATCTATCTATCTATCCCTCTATCTATCCCTCTATCTATCTATCCCTCTATCTATCTATCTATCTATCTATCCCCCTATCTATCCCTCTATCTATCCCTCTATCTATCCCTCTATCTATCCCTCTATCTATATATCTATCTATCTATCCCTCTATCCCTCTATCCCTCTATCTATCCCTCTATCTATCCCTCTATCTATCCCTCTATCTATCTATCTATCTATCTATCTATCCCTCTATCTATCCCTCTATCTATCTATCTATCTATCTATATATCCCTCTATCTATCTATCCCTCTATCTATCTATCTATCCCTCTATCTATCCCTCTATCTATTATCTTTCTATCTATCTATCTATCTATCCCTCTATCTATCTATCTATCTATCTATCTATCCCTCTATCTATCCCTCTATCTATCCCTCTATCTATCTATCTATCTATCTATCTATCTATCTATCTATCTATCTATCTATCTATCTATCTATCTATCCCTCTATCTATCTATCTATCTATCTATCTATCTATCTATATATCCCTCTATATATCCCTCTATCTATCTATCTATCTATCTATCTATCTATCTATCTATCCCTCTATCTATCCCTCTATCTATCCCTCTATCTATCTATCTGTCTATCCCTCTATCTTTCTATATATCCCTCTATCTATCCCTCTATCTATCCCTCTATCTATCCATCCATCTATCTATCTATCCCTCTATCTATCTATCTATCCCTCTATCTATCCCTCTATCTATCTATCCCTCTATCTATCTATCCCTCTATCTATCTATCTATCTATCTATCTATCTATCCCTCTATCTATCTATCCCTCTATCTATCTATCCCTCTATCTATCTATCCCTCTATCTATCTATCTATCTATCTATCTATCTATCTATCTATCTATCTATCTATCCCTCTATCTATCTATCTATCTATCTATCTATCCCTCTATCTATCCCTCTATCTATCCCTCTATCTATCTATCTATCTATCTATCTATCTATCTATCTATCTATCTATCCCTCTATCTATCCCTCTATCTATCTATCCCTCTATCTATCTATCTATCTATCTATCTATCCCTCTATCTATCTATCCCTCTATCTATCTATCTATCTATCTATCCCTCTATCTATCTATCTATCTATCTATCCCTCTATCTATCTATCCCTCTATCTATCTATCTATCTATCTATCTATCTATCTATCTATCTATCTATCTATCTATCTATCTATCTATCTATCTATCTATCCCTCTATCTATCTATCTATCTATCCCTCTATCTATCTATCTATTTATCTATCCCTCTATCTATCCCTCTATCTATCTATCTATCTATCTATCTATCTATCTATCTATCTATCCCCCTATCTATCCCTCTATCTATCCCTCTATCTATCTATCTATCTATCCCTCTATCTATCCCTCTATCTATCTATCCCTCTATCTATCCCTCTATCTATCTATCTATCTATCTATCTATCTATCTATCTATCTATCTATCTATCCCTCTATCTATCTATCTATCTATCTATCTATCTATCTATCTATCTATCTATCTATCTATCTATCTATCTATCCATCTATCCCTCTATTTATCCATCCATCTATCTATCTATCTATCTATCTATGTATCATCTGTCTATATACAGTGCCTTGTGAAAGTATTCAGCCCCTTGAATTTTTCAACCTTTTCCCACATTTCAGGCTTCAAACATAAAGATAAAAATGTGAATGTTCTGGTGAAGAATCAGCAACAAGTTATTTTCAGTGCTTTTTTTGTAAAAAAAATATTTGCTGAAGGGGGGGGAGGGGTGCTGTTAGGCGTCGACAGCCAAGATTGAGGAGGGAGGGGTGGGGAGGTCAGCCGCCGGTGGCCGGGTTTGAGGAGTGGGAGGGAGTGCTGTCGTTGCTGTCGTGCTGCCGGCAGATCCTGTGCTGGGTTTACTACATACTACATACGGTACTGTATGCTGGATAGAGAGGCAGGGGGTGCAGAACTACAAGGCTCAGCATACTCCATCCACTAGTGTATGCAGGAGACGCAGGGGGAGTAGAACTACAAGGCTCATCATACTCCATCCACTAGTGTATGCAGGAGAGCAAACAGCACCTGAGAACTACAAGGCTCAGCAACCTTCAGCCAAGACTGTAAGCAGGAGTTTTTTGCCCAAAAACGTAAAATGTAAAAAAAAAAAAATAATAATAACGTGGGCTTTGCCATATTTTTTTAGGCTAGCCAGGTACAGCAGGCAGGTACGGGCTGCCCCCAACTCCCAGCTGCCTATTTGTACCCAGCTGAGAACCAAAAATATAGGGAAGCCCTTTTTTTAATTATTTCATGAATTTCATGAAATAATTTAAGAAAAAAAATGACGTGGGCTTCGCACAAATTTTGTGTCCAGCCAGGTACAACTAGGCAGCTGGGAATTGGAATCCGCAGCGCAGAGTGCCCAAGCTTTCTGGGCACCCCTGCTGCGAATTGCAGTCCGCAGCCTCCCCATAAAATGGCGCTTTCATAGAAGCGCCATCTTCTGGCGCTGTATCCAACTCTTCCAGCGGCCCTGGAACTGGGTGGCTCGCTGGGTAATAAGGGGTTAGGGCCAGCTGTATATTATCAACTGGCCCTAAGCCCGAAATTCATGGTGTCACGCCAATATTAGACATGGCCACCATGAATTTCTTGTAAAGATAAAAAAAAAACACATGACAGAGAAAATATTTTTATTAGAGATAAAACACAACACAATTAGTGACTCAATCTTTATTGAAATATAGAAGCCCCCTCCGCAGTAATCCTGTGTCAAGGGTAGCGTGACTGCATCAGCTGATTACCGGCAGGTCCTGAAGCCGATCAGACGTGTGCCGGGAGGCTGCAGACTGGTAAGTGTGAGATTTTTTTTTTCTAGTGTTCCCGCTTAGCAGCTGGGATCGGACATGGTGCCGGTGGTAGCAGGGGAAAGGGGGGGGGAGTGTCGTTGGCGAGCACTGGGGGCCGGGAGAGCGGTGAGCACTGGGGGATCCGATCGCCGGCGGCAGGAGCAGCACAGTGATTACAGGGCAGGTGGGAGGGAGCGGAGGTCGTTGGGGGGGTTGAATCGGACGACGGGGGGCAACGGAGGTCGGGGGAGGGAGTGGAAAACAGCAGAGGGGAGCAAATACCTTACCGGATGGCAGCAGATCGGCGTGACCGACCATGACCTTGATCTTCAGCGTCCATGAACATCTTGAAGAGGGCGGGCACCCACCGCCCCTCCACATCTGATTGGAAGCATAGCGTCACATGGATGCTAGCTCCAATCAGATCGGAGGGGGGAAGAGACACAGAGGTCACCATGCTCCAGCCAATGGCTGATGATATAGCAAATTTACAAATTAGCCATGTGGACAGAGTCAGAGGTGCTTATCCTCAGCGCTCTTAAGATTTTCCGGTACGCCGTACCGGAGCGTACCACCGCAAAAAAAGCACTGCTTATTTTAAACTTTTGTAAAAAATAACTGAAAATTGGGGCGTGCAATATTATTCATCCCCTTTACTTTCAGTGCAGCAAACTCACTCCAGAAGTTGATTGAGGGTCTCTGAATGATCCGATGTTGTCCTAAATGACTGATGATGATAAATATAAGCCCCTGTGTGTAATCAAGTCTCCGTATAAATGCCCCTGCTCTGTGATAGTCTCAGGGTTCTGTGTAAAGCGCAGAGAGCATCATGAAGACCAAGGAACACAACAGGCAGGTCCGTGATACTGTTGTGGAGAGGTTTAAAGCCGGATTTGGTTACAAAAAGATTTCCAAAACTTTAAACATCCCAAGAAGCGCTGTGCAAGCGATCATATTGAAATGGAAGGAGAATCATACCACTGCAAATCTACCAAGACCCGGCCGTCCATCCAAACTGTCATCTCACACAAGGAGAAGACTGATCAGAGATGCAGCCAAGAGGCCCATGATCCCTCTGGATGATCTGCAGAGATCTACAGCTGAGGTGGGAGAGTCTGTCCATAGCACAACAATCAGTCGTACACTGCACAAATCTGGCCTTTATGGAAGAGTGGCAAGAAGAAAGCCATTTCTCAAAGATATCCACAAAGTGTTGTATAAAGTTTGCCACAAGCCCCTGGAGACACCAAACATGTGGAAGAAGGTGCTCTGCTCAGAGGAAACCAAAATCACACTATTTGGGCACAATGCCAAACGATATGTTCTGCGTAAAAGCAACATAGCTCATCACCCTGAACACACCATCCCCACAGTCAGACATGGTGGAGGCAGCATCATGGTTTGGGCCTGTTTTTTTTCAGCAGGAAAAAGGGAAGATGGTTAAAATTGATGGGAAGATGGATGGAGCCAAATACAGGACCATTCTTGAAGAAAACTTGTTGGAGTCTGCAAAAGACCAGAGACTGGGACGGAGATTTATCTTCCAACAAGAGAATGATCCCAAACATAAAGCAAATACAATACAATTCTACAATGGAATGGTTCACAAATAACCGTATCAAGGTGTTAGAATGGCCAAGTCACAGCCCAGACCTGAACCCAATCGAGAATCTGTGGAAAGAGCTGAAAACTGCTGTTTACAAACGCCTCCATCCAACCTCACTCAGCTCCAGCTGTTTACAAAGGAAGAATGGGCGAGAATTTCAGCCTCTCCATGTGCAAAACTGATAGACACATACCCCAAGAGACTGCAGCTGTAATCACAGCAAAAGGGGGCGCTGCAAAGGATTCACTTACAGGGGATGAATAATATTGCACGCCACAATTTTCAGTTATTTATTTTTTACAAAAATTTAAAATAAGCAATAAATCTCCTTCATCTTCACAATTGTGTCCACTTGTTGTAGATTCTTCATCAGAACATTCACATTTTATCTTTATGTTTGAAGCCTGAAATGTGGGAAAAGGTTGAAAAATTCAAGGGGGCTGAATACTTTCGCAAGGCAGCAGTGTATCTACCCATCCATCATACATTATCTATCCATCCCTCTATCTATCTATCCCTATATCTATCTATCTATTTATCTATCCCTCTATCCATCTATCCATCCATCCATCAATCCATCCATCCATCCATCTATCCCTCTATCTATCTATCTATCTATCTCCTATCTTTCCTTGCAGTACCTCCTTTATACATAAGCTGGATACAATGTTGCAGTCCACAGCATTTGTAAATACAGTAGCTTTGACCATTCCCCCATTCTATACCTCCTGTATAGTCTCTGTTGATGCTTCCTGTATAGTCTGTTCTATACCTCCTGTATAGTCTGTTCTATACCTCCTGTATAGTCTGTTGTATACCTCCTGTATAGTCTGTTCTATACCTCCTGTATAGTCTCTGTCTATACCTCCTGTATAGTCTCTGTCTATACCTCCTGTATAGTCTGTTCTATACCTCCTGTATAGTCTCTGTCTATACCTCCTGTATAGTCTCTGTCTATACCTCCTGTATAGTCTGTTCTATACCTCCTGTATAGTCTCTGTCTATACCTCCTGTATTGTCTCTATTCTATACCTCCTGTATAGTCTCTGTCTATACCTCCTGTATAGTCTGTTCTATACCTCCTGTATAGTCTGTTCTATACCTCCTGTATAGTCTGTTCTATACCTCCTGTATAGTCTCTGTTCTTTACCTCCTGTATAGTCTGTTCTATACCTCCTGTATAGTCTGTTCTATACCTCCTGTATAGTCTCTGTCTATACCTCCTGTATAGTCTCTGTCTATACCTCCTGTATAGTCTCTGTTGATGCCTCCTGTATAGTCTGTTCTATACCTCCTGTATAGTCTGTTCTATACCTCCTGTATAGTCTCTGTTGATGCCTCCTGTATAGTCTGTTCTATACCTCCTGTATAGTCTGTTCTATACCTCCTGTATAGTCTGTTCTATACTTCCTGTATAGTCTGTTGTATACCTCCTGTATAGTCTGTTCTATACCTCCTGTATAGTCTCTGTCTATACCTCCTGTATAGTATCTGTCTATACCTCCTGTATAGTCTGTTCTATACCTCCTGTATAGTCTCTGTCTATACCTCCTGTATAGTCTCTGTCTATACCTCCTGTATAGTCTGTTCTATACCTCCTGTATAGTCTCTGTCTATACCTCATGTATTGTCTCTATTCTATACCTCCTGTATAGTCTCTGTCTATACCTCCTGTATAGTCTGTTCTATACCTCCTGTATAGTCTGTTCTATACCTCCTGTATAGTCTGTTCTATACCTCCTGTATAGTCTGTTCTATACCTCCTGTATAGTCTCTGTTCTTTACCTCCTGTATAGTCTGTTCTATACCTCCTGTATAGTCTGTTCTATACCTCCTGTATAGTCTCTGTCTATACCTCCTGTATAGTCTCTGTCTATACCTCCTGTATAGTCTGTTCTATACCTCCTGTATAGTCTCTGTCTATACCCCCTGTATAGTCTCTGTCTATACCTCCTGTATAGTCTGTTCTATACCTCCTGTATAGTCTCTGTCTATACCTCCTGTATAGTCTGTTCTATACCTCCTGTATAGTCTCTGTCTATACCTCCTGTATAGTCTGTTCTATACCTCCTGTATAGTCTCTGTCTATACCTCCTGTATAGTCTGTTCTATACCTCCTGTATAGTCTGTTCTATACCTCCTGTATAGTCTCTGTATATACCTCCTGTATAGTCTCTGTCTATACCTCCTGTATAGTCTGTTCTATACCTCCTGTATTGTCTCTATTCTATACCTCCTGTATAGTCTCTGTCTATACCTCCTGTATAGTCTGTTCTATACCTCCTGTATAGTCTCTGTTCTATACCTCCTGTATAGTCTGTTCTATACCTCCTGTATAGTCTGTTCTATACCTCCTGTATAGTCTGTTCTATACCTCCTGTATATTCTCTGTTCTATACCTCCTGTACAGTCTGTTCTATACCTCCTGTATAGTCTCTTTCTATACCTCCTGTATAGTCTGTTCTATACCTCCTGTATTGTCTCTGTTCTATACCTCCTGTATAGTCTGTTCTATACCTCCTGTATGGTCTCTGTTCTATACCTCCTGTATAGTCTGTTCTATACCTCCTGTATAGTCTCTGTTCTATACCTCCTGTATAGTCTGTTCTATACCTCCTGTATAGTCTCTGTCTATACCTCCTGTATAGTCTCTGTCTATACCTCCTGTATAGTCTCTGTTCTATACCTCCTGCATAGTCTGTTCTATACCTCCTGTATAGTCTCTGTCTATACCTCCTGTATAGTCTCTGTCTATACCTCCTGTATAGTCTCTGTCTATACCTCCTGTATGGTCTCTGTTCTATACCTCCTGTATAGTCTCTGTCTATACCTCCTGTATAGTCTCTGTCTATACCTCCTGTATAGTCTGTTCTATACCTCCTGCATAGTCTGTTCTATACCTCCTGTATAGTCTCTGTCTATACCTCCTGTATAGTCTCTGTCTATACCTCCTGTATAGTCTCTGTCTATACCTCCTGTATGGTCTCTGTTCTATACCTCCTGTATAGTCTCTGTCTATACCTCCTGTATAGTCTCTGTCTATACCTCCTGTATAGTCTCTGTTCTATACCTCCTGCATAGTCTGTTCTATACCTCCTGTATAGTCTCTGTCTATACCTCCTGTATAGTCTCTGTCTATACCTCCTGTATAGTCTCTGTCTATACCTCCTGTATAGTCTCTGTTCTATACCTCCTGTATAGTCTGTTCTATACCTCCTGTATAGTCTCTGTCTATACCTCCTGTATAGTCTCTGTCTATACCTCCTGTATAGTCTCTGTTCTATACCTCCTGCATAGTCTGTTCTATACCTCCTGTATAGTCTCTGTCTATACCTCCTGTATAGTCTCTGTCTATACCTCCTGTATAGTCTCTGTCTATACCTCCTGTATAGTCTCTGTCTATACCTCCTGTATAGTCTGTTCTATACCTCCTGTATAGTCTCTGTCTATACCTCCTGTATAGTCTCTGTCTATACCTCCTGTATAGTCTCTGTCTATACCTCCTGTATAGTCTGTTCTATACCTCCTGTATAGTCTCTGTTCTATACCTCCTGTATAGTCTGTTCTATACCTCCTGTATAGTCTGTTCTATACCTCCTGTATAGTCTGTCTATACCTCCTGTATAGTCTGTTCTATACCTCCTGTATAGTCTCTGTCTATACCTCCTGTATAGTCTCTGTCTATACCTCCTGTATAGTCTCTGTTCTATACCTCCTGTATAGTCTCTGTCTATACCTCCTGTATAGTCTCTGTCTATACCTCCTGTATAGTCTCTGTCTATACCTCCTGTATGGTCTCTGTTCTATACCTCCTGTATAGTCTCTGTCTATACCTCCTGTATAGTCTCTGTCTATACCTCCTGTATAGTCTCTGTTCTATACCTCCTGCATAGTCTGTTCTATACCTCCTGTATAGTCTCTGTCTATACCTCCTGTATAGTCTCTGTCTATACCTCCTGTATAGTCTCTGTCTATACCTCCTGTATAGTCTCTGTTCTATACCTCCTGTATAGTCTGTTCTATACCTCCTGTATAGTCTCTGTCTATACCTCCTGTATAGTCTCTGTCTATACCTCCTGTATAGTCTCTGTTCTATACCTCCTGCATAGTCTGTTCTATACCTCCTGTATAGTCTCTGTCTATACCTCCTGTATAGTCTCTGTCTATACCTCCTGTATAGTCTCTGTCTATACCTCCTGTATAGTCTCTGTCTATACCTCCTGTATAGTCTGTTCTATACCTCCTGTATAGTCTCTGTCTATACCTCCTGTATAGTCTCTGTCTATACCTCCTGTATAGTCTCTGTCTATACCTCCTGTATAGTCTGTTCTATACCTCCTGTATAGTCTCTGTTCTATACCTCCTGTATAGTCTGTTCTATACCTCCTGTATAGTCTGTTCTATACCTCCTGTATAGTCTGTCTATACCTCCTGTATAGTCTGTTCTATACCTCCTGTATAGTCTCTGTCTATACCTCCTGTATAGTCTCTGTCTATACCTCCTGTATAGTCTGTTCTATACCTCCTGTATAGTCTCTGTCTATACCTCCTGTATAGTCTCTGTCTATACCTCCTGTATAGTCTGTTCTATACCTCCTGTATAGTCTCTGTCTATACCTCCTGTATGGTCTCTGTTCTATACCTCCTGTATACCCCCTGTTCTATCCCTCCTCTATGGTCTCTGTGTATGTCTCCTCGCCCCATTCTTCTGAAGGCCATTGGTTGGAGCCACCTTCATTCTTGGATAAATCCTTTAAGTTGCTCGCACCCTCTCAGATAACAGTTCCCCATCTTACCCTAAGCTCCTTCTCAGAGGCTGCGGCCGGTGTCTGAGCCTTGGCCCCGGGCCCATTGTGCTCTACACTCAGGAGCCAGCACTGGGTCAGATGTTTATGTGGCTCTTACTGGGAAGGAGTCATCAAAACACTCCTCATAAAGCTACAGAAGAGCCCGAGCCTCGTGTTTATCTTCTAGGAGGAAGATTCCTGTAATAACCTGAGACATCGCCCTCCTCCTGCACCACCGACATCACAAGTGTCACCGACATCACAAGTGTCACCGACATCACAAGTGTCACCGACATCACAAGTGCCACCGACATCACAAGTGTCACCGATATCACAAGTGTCACCGACATCACAAGTGCCACCGACATCACAAGTGTCACCGACATCACAAGTGTCACCGACATCACAAGTGCCACCGACATCACAAGTGTCACCGATATCACAAGTGTCACCGACATCACAAGTGCCACCGACATCACAAGTGTCACCGACATCACAAGTGTCACCGACATCACAAGTGTCACCGACATCACAAGTGCCACCGACATCACAAGTGCCACCGACATCACAAGTGTCACCGACATCACAAGTGTCACCGACATCACAAGTGTCACCTACTCAGCTGTCACACCAGAATGATGCTGTCTACTGAGCCTATTAATTGTGATACTGGCTGACAAATATAATGTATCTAATCCTATCCTGTGTGATACTGTCTGCTGAGCTGTGTATCTAATCCTCTCCTGTGTGATACTGTCTGCTGAGCTGTGTATCTAATCCTCTCCTGTGTAATACTATCTGCTGAGCTGTGTATCTAATCCTCTCCTGTGTGATACTGTCTGCTGAGCCGTGTATCTAATCCTCTCCTGTGTGATACTGTCTGCTGGGCCGTGTATCTAATCCTCTCCTGTGTGATACTGTCTGCTGAGCTGTGAATCTAATCCTATCCTGTGTGATACTGTCTGCTGAGCTGTATCTAATCCTCTCCTGTGTGATACTGTCTGCTGAGCCGTGTGTCTAATCCTCTCCTGTGTGATACTGTCTGCTGAGCTGTGTATCTAATCCTATCCTGTGTGATACTGTCTTCTGAGCTGTGTATCTAATCCTCTCCTGTGTGATACTGTCTGCTGAGCTGTGTATCTAATCCTATCCTGTGTGATACTGTCTGCTGAGCCGTGTATCTAATCCTATCCTGTGTGATACTGCCTGCTGATCTGTGTATCTAATCCTATCCTGTGTGATACTGCCTGCTGAGCTGTGTATCTAATCCTCTCCTGTGTGATACTGTCTGCTGAGCTGTGTATCTAATCCTCTCCTGTGTGATACTGTCTGCTGAGCTGTGTATCTAATCCTCTCCTGTGTGATACTGTCTGCTGAGCTGTATCTAATCCTCTCCTGTGTGATACTGTCTGCTGAGCCGTGTGTCTAATCCTCTCCTGTGTGATACTGTCTGCTGAGCTGTGTATCTAATCCTATCCTGTGTGATACTGTCTGCTGAGCTGTGTATCTAATCCTCTCCTGTGTGATACTGTTTGCTGAGCCGTGTATCTAATCCTCTTCTGTGTGATACTGTCTGCTGAGCCATGTGTCTAATCCTCTCCTGTGTGATACTGTCTGCTGAGCTGTGTATCTAATCCTATCCTGTGTGATACTGTCTGCTGAGCTGTGTATCTAATCCTCTCCTGTGTGATACTGTCTGCTGAGCCGTGTATCTAATCCTCTTCTGTGTGATACTGTCTGCTGAGCTGTGTATCTAATCCTATCCTGTGTGATACTGTCTGTTGATCCGTGTGTCTAATCCTCTCCTGTGTGATACTGTCTGCTGAGCTGTGTATCTAATCCTATCCTGTGTGATACTGTCTGCTGAGGTGTGTATCTAATCCTATTCTGTGTGATACTGTCTGCTGAGCCGTGTATCTAATCCTCTCCTGTGTGATACTGTCTGCTGAGCCGTGTATCTAATCCTCTCCTGTGTGATACTGTCTGCTGTGCTGTGTATCTAATCCTCTCCTGTGTGATACTGTCTGCTGAGCTGTGTATCTAATCCTCTCCTGTGTGATACTGTCTGTTGAGCTGTGTATCTAATCCTCTCCTGTGTGATACTGTCTGCTGAGCTGTGTATCTAATCCTCTCCTGTGTGATACTGTCTGCTGAGCTGTGTATCTAATCCTATCCTGTGTGATACTGTCTGCTGAGCTGTGTATCTAATCCTATCCTGTGTGATACTGTCTGCTGAGCTGTGTATCTAATCCTATCCTGTGTGATACTGTCTGCTGAGCTGTGTATCTAATCCTATCCTGTGTGATACTGTCTGCTGAGCAGTGTATCTAATCCTCCCCAGTGTGATACAGTCTGCTGAGCTGTGTATCTAATCCTCTCCTGTGTTATACTGTCTGCTGAGCTGTGTATCTAATCCAATCATGTGTGATCCTGTCTGCTGAGCTGTGTATCTAATCCTCTCCTGTGTAATACTATCTGCTGAGCTGTGTATCTAATCCTTTCCTGTGTGATACTGTCTGCTGAGCTGTGTATCTAATCCTCTCCTGTGTAATACTATCTGCTGAGCTGTGTATCTAATCCTTTCCTGTGTGATACTGTCTGCTGAGCTGTGTATCTAATCCTCTCCTGTGTGATACTGTCTGCTGATCTGTGTATCTAATCCTCTCCTGTGTGATACTGTCTGCTGAGCTGTGTATCTAATCCTCTCCTGTGTGATACTGTCTGCTGAGCTGTGTATCTAATCCTCTCCTGTGTGATACTGTCTGCTGAGCTGTGTATCTAATCCTCTCCTGTGTGATAATGTCTGCTGAGCTGTGTATCTAATCCTCTCCTGTGTGATACTGTCTGCTGAGCTGTGTATCTAATCCTCTCCTGTGTGATACTGTCTGCTGAGCTGTATCTAATCCTCTCCTGTGTGATACTGTCTGCTGATCTGTGTATCTAATCCTCTCCTGTGTGATACTGTCTGCTGAGCTGTGTATCTAATCCTCTCCTGTGTGATACTGTCTGCTGAGCTGTGTATCTAATCCTCTCCTGTGTGATACTGTCTGGTGAGCTGTGTATCTAATCCTCTCCTGTATGATTCTGTCTGCTGAGCTGTGTATCTAATCCTCTCCTGTGTGATACTGTCTGCTGAGCTGTATCTAATCCTCTCCTGTGTGATACTGTCTGCTAAGCTGTGTATCTAATCCTCTCCTGTGTGATACTGTCTGCTGAGCTGTGTATCTAATCCTCTCCTTTGTGATACTGTCTGCTGAGCTGTGTATCTAATCCTCTCCTGTGTGATACTGTCTGCTGAGCTGTGTATCTAATCCTCTCCTGTGTGATACTGTCTGCTGAGCTGTATCTAATCCTCTCCTGTGTGATACTGTCTGCTGAGCTGTGTATCTAATCCTCTCCTGTGTGATACTGTCTGCTGAGCTGTGTATCTAATCCTCTCCTGTGTGATACTTTCTGCTGAGCTGTGTATCTAATCCTCTCCTGTGTGATACTGTCTGCTGAGCTGTGTATCTAATCCTCTCCTGTGTGATACTTTCTGCTGAGCTGTGTATCTAATCCTCTCCTGTGTGATACTGTCTGCTGAGCTGTGTATCTAATCCTCTCCTGTGTGATACTTTCTGCTGAGCTGTGTATCTAATCCTCTCCTGTGTGATACTGTCTGCTGAGCTGTGTATCTAATCCTCTCCTGTGTGATACTGTCTGCTGTGCTGGGTATCTAATCCTCTCCTGTGTGATACTGTCTGCTGAGCTGTGTATCTAATCCTCTCCTGTGTGATACTGCCTGCTGAGCTGTGTATCTAATCCTCTCCTGTGTGATACTGTCTGCTGAGCTGTGTATCTAATCCTCTCCTGTGTGATACTGTCTGCTGAGCTGTGTATCTAATCCTCTCCTGTGTGATACTGTCTGCTGTGCTGTGTATCTAATCCTCTCCTGTGTGATACTGTCTGCTGAGCTGTGTATCTAATCCTCTCCTGTGTGATACTGTCTGCTGAGCTGTGTATCTAATCCTCTCCTGTGTGATACTGTCTGCTGAGCTGTGTATCTAATCCTCTCCTGTGTGATACTGTCTGCTGAGCTGTGTATCTAATCCTCTCCTGTGTGATACTGTCTGCTGAGCTGTGTATCTAATCCTCTCCTGTGTGATACTGTCTGCTGAGCTGTGTATCTAATCCTCTCCTGTGTGATTCTTTCTGCTGAGCTGTGTATCTAATCCTCTCCTGTGTGATACTGTCTGCTGAGCTGTGTATCTAATCCTCTCCTGTGTGATACTGTCTGCTGAGCTGTATCTAATCCTCTCCTGTGTGATACTGTCTGCTGAGCTGTGTATCTAATCCTCTCCTGTGTGATACTGTCTGCTGAGCTGTGTATCTAATCCTCTCCTGTGTGATACTTTCTGCTGAGCTGTGTATCTAATCCTCTCCTGTGTGATACTGTCTGCTGAGCTGTGTATCTAATCCTCTCCTGTGTGATACTGTCTGCTGAGCTGTGTATCTAATCCTCTCCTGTGTGATACTGTCTGCTGAGCTGTGTATCTAATCCTCTCCTGTGTGATACTGTCTGCTGAGCTGTGTATCTAATCCTCTCCTGTGTGATACTTTCTGCTGAGCTGTGTATCTAATCCTCTCCTGTGTGATACTGTCTGCTGAGCTGTGTATCTAATCCTCTCCTGTGTGATACTGTCTGCTGAGCTGTGTATCTAATCCTCTCCTGTGTGATACTTTCTGCTGAGCTGTGTATCTAATCCTCTCCTGTATGATACTGTCTGCTGTGCTGTGTATCTAATCCTCTCCTGTGTGATACTGTCTGCTGAGCTGTATCTAATCCTCTCCTGTGTGATACTGTCTGCTGAGCTGTGTATCTAATCCTCTCCTGTGTGATACTGCCTGCTGAGCTGTGTATCTAATCCTCTCCTGTGTGATACTGTCTGCTGAGCTATGTATCTAATCCTCTCCTGTGTGATACTGTCTGCTGAGCTGTGTATCTAATCCTCTCCTGTGTGATACTGTCTGCTGAGCTGTATCTAATCCTCTCCTGTGTGATACTGTCTGCTGAGCTGTGTATCTAATCCTCTCCTGTGTGATACTGCCTGCTGAGCTGTGTATCTAATCCTCTCCTGTGTGATACTGTCTGCTGAGCTATGTATCTAATCCTCTCCTGTGTGATACTGCCTGCTGAGCTGTGTATCTAATCCTCTCCTGTGTGATACTGTCTGCTGAGCTGTATCTAAGGCTAAGTTCACACATCCTGTGTTTTGCATCAGTCACAATCCGTCGCCTTGGGGAATTACGGTATCCTGCAAAATATTTTGCAGGAATCCTGTATTTCCCCATAGACTTCTATTAGCGACGGATTGCGACTGATGACCCTGCGTTGCATCCGCTGCGTCGCGGTCCGTCGTTTTTGACTGATTGCGAGCGGGGAGCAACGCAGAATGTAACGTTTTTCGGGCCGTCAAAATTAACGCGCCGCGCAGGAATCCGTCGCCATCCGTCAAGCTTGTAATGCATGTCTATGGTGCTGGATTCCGTCGTAATCCGTCTTACAATGGAATCCAGCGCAGGATTCCGTCATGCTCTACTGAGCATGCCCAGCATGCTTGGCACGCCCACAGGGCTGTCCCAAACACAGACGGATCATGACTGATCCGTCAAAAAACGGACGCACAGCGGATGTAACGGACGCAACTGATCCGTTTTTTCACAGAATTCCTGTGAAAGGAATCCTGTGAAAAACACATCAGTTGCATCAGTTGACATCTTGAAAATGACTGATCCGTTGCTGACGGACCTGACGGATTGAAAACACAGGATGTGTGAACTTAGCCTTAGGTGACAGTAATCTATGTAGTAATAATCTTGCTCTGCATCTTGCAGGATTCTGAGCCCTGAGATTATGGCGGTGTTCACACCTGCGGATCGGCCACATTTTTGCTTTTCAGCAGATCTCGCACTAATCCACTATCAACACAAGACTGATGAGAATGTCTCACGGAAATCTACAAAGAATGAAGCTCAGGACTGGAGAAATCCGGTAAAGAAACACCGAGAATAAGAAACAATAAAGGAGAAAGTGGGGAGAGGTCACAGGGGCGAGAAGAAGACAACCCAAACAATGGGAAGAGAGCGCTGCTCCGCAGAGAAACGCAGCATTGTGAGGGGGACTGCGGGGAACGTCTGAGGGGCACACAACTTCTCACATTCACTTCCATTAAAGTCGGAAAATACATGTCATATTACATTTCCGTGACTGTCAGCAGCGGTCAGTTCTCCATCCAGAGCAGTAAAAAAAGCAAAATTCTCTACTCCTCCTTCTACATCACTCTGTGCTTCTCCTCCTAGACCTGTCTTTTGCCTTCTGCATCACTCTGTGCTCCTCCTCCTAGACCTGTCTTTTGCCTTCTGCATCACTCTGTGCTCCTCCTCCTGGACCTGTCCTTTGCCTTCTACATTACTCTGAGCTCCTCCTCCTTCTAGATCTGTCCTCTGCCTTCTACATTACTCTGTGCTCCTCCTCCTAGATCTGTCCTCTGCCTTCTACATTACTCTGTGCTCCTCCTCCTAGATCTGTCCTCTGCCTTCTACATTACTCTGTGCTCCTCCTCCTAGATCTGTCCTCTGCCTTCTACATTACTCTGTGCTCCTCCTTCTAGATCTGTCCTCTGCCTTCTACATTACTCTGTGCTCCTCCTCCTAGATCTGTCCTCTGCCTTCTACATTACTCTGTGCTCCTCCTCCTAGACCTGTCCTCTGCCTTCTACATTACTCTGTGCTCCTCCTCCTAGATCTGTCCTCTGCCTTCTACATTACTCTGGGCTCCTCCTTTTAGACCCATCCTCTTTCTTTTGCATCGCTCTGTGATCCTCCTCCTAGACCTGTCTTTTGTCTTTTACATTACTTTGTGCTCCTACGTCTAGACTTGTCCTCTGCCTTATACATTACTCTGTGCTCCTCTTCCTAGACCTGTCCTCTGCCTTCTATATTACTCTGTGCTCCTCCTTCTAGACCCATCCTCTGCCTTCTACATTACTCTGTGCTCCTCCTCCTAGTCCTGTCCTCTGCCTTCTACATTACTCTGTGCACCTCCTTCTAGACCTGTCCTCTGCCCTATACATTACTCTGTGCTCCTCCTCCTAGACCTGTCCTCCTCCTTCTACATTACTATGTGCTCCTCCTCCTTGACCTGTCCTCTGCCCTATACATTACTCTGTGCTCCTCCTCCTTGACCTGTCCTCTGCCTTCTACATTACTCTGTGCTCCTCCTCCTAGACCTGTCCTCTGCCTTCTACATTACTCTGTGCTCCTCCTCCTAGACCTGTCCTCTGCCTTCTACATTACTCTGTGCTCCTCCTCCTAGACCTGTCCTCTTCCTTCTACATTACTCTGTGCTCCTCCTCTTAGACCTGTCCTCTGCCTTCTATATTACTCTGTCCTCCTCCTCCTAGACCTGTCTTTTGCCTTCTGCATCAGTCTGTGCTCTTCTTCCTAGACCTGTCCTTTTTCTTTTACATTACTCTGTGCTCCTCCTTCTAGACCTGTCTTCTGCCTTCTACATTACTCTGTGCTCCTCCTTCTGGACCTGTCATCTACCTTCTGCATCACTCTGTGCTCCTCCTCCTAGGCCTGTCCTTCTACATAACTCTGTGCTCCTCTTTCTAGACCAGTCCTCTGCCTTCTGCATTATTCTGTGCTCCTCCTTCTAGACCTGTCTTTTGCCTTCTACATAACTCTGTGCTCCTCTTTCTAGACCTGTCCTCTGCCTTCTCCATTACTCTGTGCTCCTCCTTCTGGACCTGTCCTTTGCCTTTTACATTACTCTGTGCTCCTTCTTCTAGACCCATCCTCCGCCTTCTACATTACTCTGTGCTCCTCCTCCTAGACCTGTCCTCTGCCTTCTACATTACTCTGTGCGCCCCCTTCTAGACCTGTCCTCTGCCTTCTCCATTACTCTGTGCTCCTCCTTCTAGACCTGTCCTTTGCCTTTTACATTACTCTGTGCTCCTTCTTCTAGACCCATCCTCCGCCTTCTACATTACTCTGTGCTCCTCCTCCTAGACCTGTCCTCTGCCTTCTACATTACTATGTGCTCCTCCTCCTAGACCTGTCCTCTGCCTTCTACATTACTCTGTGCTCCTCCTTCTAGACCTGTCCTCTGCCCTATACATTACTCTGTGCTCCTCCTCATAGACCTGTCCTCCTCCTTTTACATTACTCTGTGCTCCTCCTCCTTGACCTGTCCTCTGCCTTCTACATTACTCTGTGCTCCTCCTCCTAGACCTGTCCTCTGCCTTCTACATTACTCTGTGCTCCTCCTCTTAGACCAGTCCTCTGCCTTCTGCATTATTCTGTGCTCCTCCTTCTAGACCTGTCTTTTGCCTTCTACATAACTCTGTGCTCCTCTTTCTAGACCTGTCCTCTGCCTTCTCCATTACTCTGTGCTCCTCCTTCTGGACCTGTCCTTTGCCTTTTACATTACTCTGTGCTCCTTCTTCTAGACCCATCCTCCGCCTTCTACATTACTCTGTGCTCCTCCTCCTAGACCTGTCCTCTGCCTTCTACATTACTCTGTGCGCCCCCTTCTAGACCTGTCCTCTGCCTTCTCCATTACTCTGTGCTCCTCCTTCTAGACCTGTCCTTTACCTTTTACATTACTCTGTGCTCCTTCTTCTAGACCCATCCTCCGCCTTCTACATTACTATGTGCTCCTCCTCCTAGACCTGTCCTCTGCCTTCTACATTACTCTGTGCTCCTCCTCCTGGACCTGTCCTCTGCCTTCTACATTACTCTGTGCTCCTCCTCCTTCACCTGTCCTTTGTCTTCTACATTACTCAGTGCTCCTCCTCCTAGACCTGTCCTTTGCCTTCTGCATCACTCTGTGCTCCTCCTCCTGGACCTGTCCTTTGCCTTCTACATTACTCTGTGCTCCTCCTTCTAGATCTGTCCTCTGCCTTCTACATTACTCTGGGCTCCTCCTTCTAGATCTGTCCTCTGCCTTCTACATTACTCTGTGCTCCTCCTTTTAGACCCATCCTCTTTCTTTTGCATCGCTCTGTGATCCTCCTCCTAGATCTGTCTTTTGTCTTTTACATTACTTTGTGCTCCTACGTCTAGACTTGTCCTCTGCCTTCTACATTACTCTGTGCTCCTCTTCCTAGACCTGTCCTTTGTCTTTTACATTACTCTGTGCTCCTCCTTCTAGACCCATCCTCTGCCTTCTACATTACTCTGTGCTCCTCCTCCTAGTCCTGTCCTCTGCCTTCTACATTACTCTGTGCACCTCCTTCTAGACCTGTCCTCTGCCCTATACATTACTCTGTGCTCCTCCTCATAGACCTGTCCTCCTCCTTGTACATTACTCTGTGCTCCTCCTCCTTGACCTGTCCTCTGCCTTCTACATTACTCTGTGCTCCTCCTCCTAGACCTGTCCTCTGCCTTCTACATTACTCTGTGCTCCTCCTCTTAGACCTGTCCTCTGCCTTCTACATTACTCTGTCCTCCTCCTCCTAGACCTGTCTTTTGCCTTCTGCATCAGTCTGTGCTCTTCTTCCTAGACCTGTCCTTTTTCTTTTACATTACTCTGTGCTCCTCCTTCTAGACCTGTCTTCTGCCTTCTACATTACTCTGTGCTCCTCCTTCTGGACCTGTCATCTACCTTCTGCATCACTCTGTGCTCCTCCTCCTAGGCCTGTCCTTCTACATAACTCTGTGCTCCTCTTTCTAGACCAGTCCTCTGCTTTCTGCATTATTCTGTGCTCCTCCTTCTAGACCTATCTTTTGCCTTCTACATAACTCTGTGCTCCTCTTTCTAGACCTGTCCTCTGCCTTCTCCATTACTTTGTGCTCCTCCTTCTGGACCTGTCCTTTGCCTTTTACATTACTCTGTGCTCCTTCTTCTAGACCCATCCTCCGCCTTCTACATTACTCTGTGCTCCTCCTCCTAGACCTGTCCTCTGCCTTCTACATTACTCTGTGCTCCTCCTCCTGTACCTGTCCTCTGCCTTCTACATTACTCTGTGCTCCTCCTCCTTCACCTGTCCTTTGTGTTCTACATTACTCTGTGCTCCTCCTCCTAGACCTGTCCTTTGCCTTCTGCATCACTCTGTGCTCCTCCTCCTAGACCTGTCCTCTGCCTTCTACATTACTCTGTGCTCCTCCTCCTTTACCTGTCCTTTGTCTTCTACATTACTCTTTGCTCCTCCTCCTAGACCTGTCCTTTGCCTTCTGCATCACTCTGTGCTCCTCCTCCTAGACCTGTCCTCTGCCTTCTACATTACTCTGTGCTCCTCCTCCTTTACCTGTCCTTTGTCTTCTACATTACTCTGTGCTCCTCCTCCTAGACCTGTCCTCTGCCTTCTACATTACTCTGTGCTCCTCCTCCTAGACCTGTCCTCTGCCTTCTGCGTCACTCTGTGCTCCTCCTCCTAGACCTGTCCTCTGCCTTCTACATTACTCTGTGCTCCTCCTCCTTCACCTGTCCTTTGTCTTCTACATTACTCTGTGCTCCTCCTCCTAGACCTGTTGTCTGCCTTCTGCATCACTCTGTGCTCCTCCTCCCAGACCTGTCCTCTGCCTTCTCCATTACTCTGTGCTCCTCCTTCTGGACCTGTCCTTTGCCTTTTACATTACTCTGTGCTCCTTCTTCTAGACCCATCCTCCGCCTTCTACATTACTCTGTGCTCCTCCTCCTAGACCTGTCCTCTGCCTTCTACATTACTTTGTGCTCCTCCTCCTGGACCTGTCCTCTGCCTTCTACATTACTCTGTGCTCCTCCTCCTTCACCTGTCCTTTGTCTTCTACATTACTCTGTGCTCCTCCTCCTAGACCTGTTCTCTGCCTTCTACATTACTCTGTGCTTCTCCTCCTAGTCCTGTCCTCTGCCTTCTACATTACTCTGTGCTCCTCCTCCTAGACCTGTCCTCTGCCTTCTGCATCATTCTGTGCTCCTCCTCCTAGACCTGTCCTCTGCCTTCTACATTACTCTGTGCTCCTCCTCCTTTACCTGTCCTTTGTCTTCTACATTACTCTGTGCTCCTCCTCCTAGACCTGTCCTCTGCCTTCTACATTACTCTGTGCTCCTCCTCCTAGTCCTGTCCTCTGCCTTCTACATTACTCTGTGCTCCTCCTCCTATACCTGTCCTCTGCCTTCTACATTACTCTGTGCTCCTCCTCCTAGACCTGTCCTCTGCCTTCTGCATCACTCTGTGCTCCTCCTCCTAGACCTGTCCTCTGCCTTCTACATTACTTTGTGCTCCTCCTCCTTCACCTGTCCTTTGTCTTCTACATTACTCTGTGGTCCTCCTCCTAGACCTGTTGTCTGCCTTCTGCATCACTCTGTGCTCCTCCTCCTAGACCTGTCTTCTGCTTTCTACATTACTCTGTGCTCCTCCTCCTTCACCTGTCCTTTGTCTTCTACATTACTCTGTGCTCCTCCTCCTAGACCTGTCCTCTGCCTTCTACATTACTCTGTGCTCCTCCTCCTAGTCCTGTCCTCTGCCTTCTACATTACTCTGTGCTCCTCCTCCTACACCTGTCCTCTGCCTTCTACATTACTCTGTGCTCCTCCTCCTAGACCTGTCCTCTGCCTTCTGCATCACTCTGTGCTCCTCCTCCTAGACCTGTCCTCTGCCTTCTACATTACTTTGTGCTCCTCCTCCTTCACCTGTCCTTTGTCTTCTACATTACTCTGTGGTCCTCCTCCTAGACCTGTTGTCTGCCTTCTGCATCACTCTGTGCTCCTCCTCCTAGACCTGTCTTCTGCTTTCTACATTACAGACAGACAAGGAAGGGTACAAAGTAGACAGGCGCAGGTAGTCAGGGACTGGGACAGACTGACGAACGCAGGGAAATACGGGTCAGAACAAGGTAACTGGGAGGCAGAAGAGATCGGGAAACTCACTAGAGCCAATAACAAACGCTACAGAGCATAAACTATCACTGGCACTGAACCGGAGGTGCAGCATCATCAGGATATAGTGTCCCGGAAACCGGAGTGAGACAAGGAGGAGTTAACCCCTGACATGACCAGGCCAGAGCTGGGTGAAATAAACCACAGCGGCTGATACAGACCTGGACCATGACAACCTGCTTTTATTGATGTTCCTCAAGGTTCTGTTTTGGTTCCTCTAGTCTTCTCCATCTACACCTTTGCTGTGGGACAGCTTATTGACGCTGGGTTGACAACCGTCCAGGAATTCCCGGATAATCTGTAAAAAATGTGTCAATGTTTTGACCTGTCCGCAAAAAAAACTTAAGGTGGTTGTGATTTGTTTTAAAGCTGAAGAAACTCCAGAATCATTGAGTTCATCGCTATTATACATAAACTCAAAAAAAGGCAAAAGAGAAAAAATGATCAGTACCAAAAATGTTCTTTAGCTCTTTGCCAAAAAATGACTTGGAGTGGATGAGTAGAAAGTGTCAGTTATGACATCTCAGAATTTTTCGGATTATTTATCACTATACTTATTACGTTGTTTTTCTTCATCCTTCTCCCCTCCGGAGATGCTTCACTCTTGCTCCAATTTACATTGACCTGCAGTATGGTTAGTTTCTTCAAGAATTTTCCGTTGTTCTCCAAGTTGAGCAACTTTGAGTAATAAGGTGTCAAAGATAATTACACCAATTATTAGCTTCGTCATTCCATCCAACGGGTCGTACAAGAGGAGCATGAGAACGAAAAAAGGGGCCCTTGGGGCAAAATCAAGCTTTAATGTATAGATGAGTGTTTTAAAAAAAATGGCCACTATTTATCCAAAAATAAAAAAATATTTTTATCCATTTTTAACTTCTGATTATCATCCACTTTTATCTATCAACATTAGCACTATTTACCAAACAGAACACAGTTTCCAACGTTTGTAAATACAATGTATTAAAATGTTTCCATAACAATAGCACAATTTACAAAATAGAACTCAATGTTAATAATTATAATGTATCCGTAACAATATGGATGATCCTTATGGAATTTGATATTTTTTCCTCTGATCTGAATCAGCCCTTTAAGCTGTGTTTGGGTTTTTTTTTTTTCTGTTTTTCTAAGCGCGCCTTTAATGGAGGAATTTTTGGAGAAGTTTTTTACATCTTGACATGGTTTGGTTTTGAATACATATCAACAGATTCCTATATTTTCGCCACCATAAAATTTATGATACTTTAACTCAAAAGAATATACAATAAAAAAACAAACATAAATCAGAGTATATTGTATCAAATATTTATGTTTTATTTTGCAAAAATATTCATTTAAACATTTATTTAATCAACACCATTAAAAACACCAAAAAAAAAAATCACTTGAAAAAACAAACATAGGGGGAATTTTTGACCATAGATTATTGATAAGATAGGTTGAGGGATATTAAATTGTAAGATTATAAAATATATCAAAAACTGTATAAATCGAGCAACACCCCCAACACCCTCCCCAATATTTAAATATATTGCACTGATGGAACCGATATATATAAGACCACTGTATAAATGTATTAAGTCCCCAAACATTCAATTACTATATAAATAATAATAGTAGTAATAATAATAATAATAATATAATAAAAAAATCTACTCCACCTTTCAATAAATATTAAAAAATTGAAAAATAAATATCCAATTTCATAAATATAAATATACATTTCTCTTCTGAATTATTCTAGCAGTAATAAATGAGGGAATAAATATTCAAACAGGAATTGATTACTATAAATTTATAGGAGACTCATCCGGTTAATATATATAGTGACTATTTAAACAATTGGAGGGAATACCCTATAGATGTAAAATAGGTAAAATAAGTATGCCTATTAAGGTTAGATGTGCACACAAACAGCGCTTATTTCCAACATGAACCGACTCCCTATAATCAGAGGTTCCAATCTCCCATGTATAAATTAATCCGTGCAATACTCACATAATACAAGGTCAGAAAAACCCACCAAACACCTTGACGCACGTTTCAAGGAAACCTTTTCATCAGGAGGCTCTGGTTTGGTTTTGGAATTATTTTGGAAAATACATTTTTTGCAGCCTTTTGATTGAACAGTGTCCAATTTGGAGCGGATTCCATCATTCCTTTCATCACTTTACATCCATCACAGGATTTGGCGTCCTCTCTGAGACAGTGATGGTATTTCTAGCGGAGGGGAATCCTTGTGTTAGGCCATGTGTGCACTAGAAAATTACTTTTTCTTAAGGAAAAACCAGACCCTCTGAAAGAATCCCGCAACCACGGTTTGCCATGGTTTGGTGCGGTTTTGGTGCCGGTTTTGCCGTGGTTTTTCCGCAGGTTGGTCACTGCGGGTTTTTACCAATAATTAATGGCAAAACCGCAGGTACCTGCAGAAAAGAAGTGACATGCACATTAATTCCACAGCGGAAAGTCCGAAGGTATAAAAAAACGAAGTGTGCGCACAGCACTTTTTTTATACCCATAGGTGTCAATGGGGAATGACTGCAGAAATGTTAGAAACATTTTCTGCAGCAAATCCGCGGTAAAATCCATGGTAAATCCGCGGTAAATCCACAGCGTGCGCACATAGCCTTAGAGGGGTTCATTCCCTTATAAACAGGGAGATAAGCAGCTGCCAAAAAAAAATCAAATGCCGCTTGGAAACTCTCTAATGGGACTAGAGATGAAACAATTTGAGGCAATTTAATTTTGTCTGGAATTTATATGAAAAAAAAAATCTGATTGATATTTAGCCTCCATTTTTCATTAATTTAATTTATAAAGGATCCATTTTTTTCTTACTGGATCAGTCTCAAATGAAAGGTAAATAGCGATCAATGAATGGATCCGTTTTGCATAGATTCCAATGTTAAAAAGAATGGATCCTGCAAAAATCTATTGTTTCAAAACGGACAAAAAGTTGTGCTTGCAAAACTTGTTTCCCAACTAATCTCTGCAGGATCCGTTCTATCGGATGATTACAGGACATGAACTCAGCCGTAGCCTCTGTTTTTCTTGCATTTGTACCGGATCCATTTTTTTTCTTAAAGGATCCGTTTCCAAGTGGAAGATAAATAACAATCTGTTAATAGATCCATTCACCACAGACTACAAAGTTAAAAAAACTGAACCTTTTTCCCAATGGATCTCTGAAGGATCCGTTCTTACGGATGATTACTGGACATGTGAACTCAGCCTTAAACTTTCCTGTCTTTGGTCACCATGTCCATGGTCACCACTGAGGCCCCTTTAAGGTTTACATTGACTTGCATTTCTTTTGAGGTAATGGCTTTTTTTTTGCTACTTGTTGCCGTTTTTTCTTCAAATTCTCCCAAAAATGGCATTTTCTTCAAAATCAAATATATATATATTTGTATCAACCCCCGTCCCCTGGACTTGGCCCCGACTTAACCGCCGCAAACTTGTAGTGGGGTATAGTGTTGGGCAGACTTTACGCACAATACATGCCCCCGGGAGGAAATGCGATCTGAAACGTACGTGGGGACCGATGATACTGGTGACAGATATCCCGGGATTCCCTCCGGGTGCCTTTGATTTGTCCCATAAATCGGTGACTGCCACTAAGTCCCCGAAGACTAGTTATAAAGTCATATCAAAGTGGTACAGGGTTTCTTCCCTTCTTCCGAGACAAGAATCCCAGACACTTGTTGGCAGTGTGGGAATCAGGAAGGCCCCATAACACATATATGGTGGTTGTGTACATCTTTGGAGACCTTCTGGGACGGGGTACTGGAGATGGTCCGGGAGGTTTCGAGGACAGTGGTGCCGAGACGTCCTGAGACGATCTTGCTCTACATGTGTCCAATGTCCCAAAAAGCTTACAAAACATCTGCGTTGCGACACCTTCTGCAGGCCACCAAGACTGTTATTCCTCGCCACTGGAAGATGGCAAACTCTCCAACCTTGGAGGAGTGGATTGACGAGGTGAATGCGGTCTATCGGATGGAGAGGGCACTGGCCCAATCGCGGGGGAATGTGGAATCTGTGATCACAAGATGGTTTTATTGGGAGTCCTATTTGGCGGGGTCTAGCTCGAACCTATGACATAACTTCACTTTTCAAAGAGACTCTCCGCCTTCCCATGTGGACATGGTGGGTAGTTGGTGGCCCCGTGGTTTCTTCCTCTTTGCTCTACCTGCCTTCCTTCCTTCTTCCTCTCACGCTCTGATACTTTCTCTATTAGGCTACTTTCACACATCAGTTTTTTTCCATCACGCACAATCCGGAAAAAAACAGATAAAACGGATCCGGTGCTGGATCCGTTTTATCCCCATTGATTTGTATTAGCGCCAGATTGTGCTGGATGGCCTTGCGTTGCATACGGCTTTTGCCGGATCCAGCGTAATTGGCTAATGCGCGGGCCGGATGTAACGTCTCTTGTAACATTTTTTGTCTCGGATCCGGCGCGATCCGGCGTGATTTAATATGGAAGCCTATGGACGCCGGATCCGGCGTAATGCGGCAAAAACAGGATGTGGACGCCGGATCCGATTTTTTAAACTGAGCATGCTCCAATTTATTGAAAAAAAGGATCCGGCAAAAAAACGGACGAAATAGATGCAAAAACGGATGCGCCGGATCCATTTTTTGATGGATCCGGTATAACGGATGCATAAAAAAAAAGGATTTGGTGCATCCATTTTTGCATATTCTGTGCCGGATCCGTTGCATCAGGCACACACCGGATTGTGCCTGATGCCAAAAAACTGATGTGTGAAAGTAGCCTTAGGCCAGTTTCACACATCATTTTTGTGCCATCAGGCACAATCCGGCAAAAAAGCTGGTGCGACAGATCCGTTGCATCAGTCTTTTCCATCAGTTTCCTACATTTTTTGATGGATCCGTTTTGATACTGAGCATGCTTAGTTTAAAAAAAAGGAAACCAGCGCCGGATTCGCATATGACGGATGACGACGGATCCGGCTGCCATAGGCTTCCATTATAAAGCACGCCATATGGCGCCGGATCTGGCGCGATCTGTTTTTTTGCCAGAGACAAAAAACGTTCCATTCAGGCTGCTTTCACACATCAGTTTTTTGCCATCCGGCACAATCCGGAAAAACATGAAAAAACGAATCCGGCGCCTGTTGCCGTCGGATCAGTTTTTTCCCCCATAGACTTCTTTTAGCGCCAAATTGTGCCGGACGGCCTTGCGTTCCATCCTGCTTGTCCAGTGGCTAGATGGAACGTTGAATGGAACGTTTTTTTGTCTCCGTCAAAAAAATGGATCGCGCCGGATCCGGCAAAATTTGCTTGTCCGGCGACCTGATGGAACGTTGAATGGAACGTTTTATGTCTCTGGCGAAAAAATGGATTGCACCGGATCCAGCGCCGTACGGCGTGTTTTATAATGGAAGCCTACGGCAGTCGGATCTGTTGTCATCCGTCATATGCCGGAATCTGGCGCCGGTTTCCTTTTTTTTAAACTGAGCATGCTCAGTATCAAAACGGATCCATCAAAAACCGGAAGAAATGGATGGAAAAAACTGATGCAATGGATCCGTTTTTTCGCGGGATCTGTCGCATCAGTTTTTTTGCCAGATTGTCCCTGATGCCAAAAAACTGATGTGTGAAACCAGCCACAACGCTCCATGCGGCCAAGCAAATTTTGCCATTTTTATTTTTCCTTTTTATTAGAACAAAAAAATTGCATTATTCTTTAAAATGTGGCAGAGAACTCTAACATTTACACAAAAAACAATAAATCTGGCAGATAAATGATGATCGCCCCGAGGATGGGCACGGGAGGGTATTTGCGCAAAAGAAAAATTGAGACTTTTTAAAAAAAAAAAACAGACGTCTGGAATACAAGAAAACAGATAATTAGAAAATAGACTTGAAAATTGGCGCAAATTAAAGGACAAATTTGAAGACAGAAAAAACTGGAAAAGAAATTAGCTGCAAATACAAAATTTAAAAGGGCCCATAACATATATATAAGGCTTAAAGGGGTTAAATAATGCGGCGATCCAATGATGGCCCCGGATGCAGTTGTGGAGCCCATTGTGAATCTTCGGGATTATTATAGGACCACAAGAACTTTCATGGGGAACAATTATGATAAATATTGCTTAACGAGCATTATTAAGAAATGCTGCGAAGTCAAAGGTTACTAATGGCCCCGTACAACCTGCACTCACCGGTTAGACGCGTTTCCCGCGGCTTCAGGCCACAAAGTTCATTGAGTCTATAATATCATCCCTGGTGGTCCTGAATCTTGATAATATCATCCCTGATGGTCCTGAATCATAATAATATCATCCCTGGTGGTCCTGAATCTTGATAATATTATCCCTGGTGGTCCTGAATCTTGATAATATCATCCCTGGTGGTCCTGAATCATAATAATATCATCCCTGGTGGTCCTGAATCATAATAATATCATCCCTGGTGGTCCTGAATCATAATAATATCATCCCTGGTGGTCCTGAATCTTGATAATATCATCCCTGGTGGTCCTGAATCATAATAATATCATCCCTGGTGGTCCTGAATCTTGATAATATTATCCCTGATGGTCCTGAATCTTGATAATATCATCCCTGGTGGTCCTGAATCTTGATAATATCATCCCTGGTGGTCCTGAATCTTGATAATATTATCCCTGGTGGTCCTGAATCTTGATAATATCATCCCTGGTGGTCCTGAATCTTGATAATATCATCCCTGGTGGTCCTGAATCTTGATAATATTATCCCTGGTGGTCCTGAATCTTGATAATATCATCCCTGGTGGTCCTGAATCTTGATAATATCATCCCTGGTGGTCCTTAATCTTGATAATATCATCCCCGGTGGTCTTGAATCTTGATAATATCATCCCCGGTGGTCTTGAATCTTGATAATATCATCCCTGGTGGTCCTGAAGCTTGATAATATCATCCCTGGTGGTCCTGAATCTTGACATCATCATCCCTGGAGGTTCTGAATTTTGATAATATCATCCCTGGTGGTCGTGAATCTTGATAATATCATCCCTGGTGGTCCTGAATCTTGATAATATCATCCCTGGTGGTCCTGAATCTTGATAACATTATCCCTGGTCGTCCTGAGCTTTAATAATATTATAGAAATAATATATATACAGAAAAATCTGCTGCAATTACGCCATGTGTGAACACACCTGAAGGGTTGAATCACGGTGATTTCCTGAAAACTCGAGTCCACTGTGTGTAAAAGACCAAAAACACTCAAAAGCCCAAAGATAAGAACAATAAAGAGGCTTCACAATATAAACACGTAAGAGTTTTCCAGGAGTTTTTAAAGTGATTTTTTTTGAGGCATTGGAGCCGATTGTTCCCAACAGCTCCTCCAAAAACTCTTATTGCTTGGTGCACATACAATCAGATCTGTCACAAATCTCGCTGGGTTGTTTTGGGCACATACAATCAGATCTGTCACAGATCATTCTTGGTTGTTTTTGGCACATACAATCAGATCTGTCACAAATCATTCTTGGTTGTTTTGGGCACATACGATCAGATCTGTCACAAATCTCGCTTGCTGACATCACGGCTTGCGGGTTCGGCTTAGTCTGTGGGCGAGCGGCAGCGTTTTATAGGGAGAGCGGCACCGTTTTATAGGGAAAACGACACCGTTTTATAGAGCGACCTTTATCCTTGTAAACGTATCATGGAAATGATGTAGTAACACAGCAACTTCGAAAATCTCAGAAAATCAAACAATTCATTATTATTTATTTTTAGGGGAGGGGGGTAATTAGGGATAAATCGCCCCCCGCCCCTCCCTAATCCCAGTGATAGATCAGCACTATACCCTATAACCCAAGGAATCCACAGATCATCGGGACCAGGCGTCCTCCGCTGTCACATTCTGCAGCGTGTGTTATTCTTTGCTGTTTTGATATGTTGCATGTTTGATTCCTGTAATCCTGCACCTCCCTTGTGTACCATTCTCAGTAATGATGTGCTGGATACACCTGTTCTGCAGCTCTGCAGCCTTCACCCATTGGCCTCTCACCTCACAGGAGAGTATATAAGCCACTGGTGCTAGGTGAGAGGTATATCCAGGGCAGCCTGCAGGTATGCAAGGGGTTGTGGGGAAAGCTGGTGTGGGGAGTCTGCAGGGGGCAAAAAAATTGGCCTGCAGGGGGGCGACATTGGTGTGTGTGGGGGTTTCCAGGGGGGGTGATGTTGGTGTGTGGGGGGTCTGCAGGGGGGGGGGGCCACGTTGGAGTGTGGGGTGTTGCAGAGTTTTGTAGTGTATTGTTACATCTGTAATGTTTGGAGACACAAATGTTATATATTTAAATTTGCTAAACTGATACATTTAATGTCTTCAGTGGATTGTGCTGTCATCACTAAACTTGTTTTTGGATGGAGAATATGCTTAGAGTAATTGGGCAATGGTGTGAAAAAATTTTTTTTTTTTTTTTTTATATTGATGGGTCATAGTAAGATTTCTTAATACTGTAAATTCAAGACCATTTCTTTTTGTTTAATCACTAATGAGATACTTTGTAAACTACATATTAGGAAGAATTATATTGAGTGCATGTTGCTATAAAACTAAACTCCATTTTCATTGTTACTTTTGTTGCATTGTTTTGTTTACAATCTTCCATGTGTCACTTTTCTGCTGTTTCTTCTCAGTCTTTATTGGTTACTGTTTATACAAACTGTTGAGGTCTTATTAGGCTGCACTCGCATGTCCAGTAACATTAGCTTTTTTTTTTTTTTTTTTTTTTTTTTTTTAACAAAACTATAGAAACTGATTGCAAATGCAACAACCTGAGCTAAAAATATATATATTAATATATATATATATATGTATTTATTTTTTTTTTTTTTCTTTAGAAGATTTATAGCAATCAGTTAAGTCAATGTTCAATAGACCAATGCAAAATCAGATCCTGTATGTATGAATATTTGTGTAAAACAGCTTTGCAAAATGGATTTCTACTGGATCCATCTAATGACTGATTACTGGACACATGACCAGGACTTGGATCAATCACATGTCCAGTATCTGTTAGAAGAGATCCTGCTGGGATGTGCCTTGGGGGAAAAGTTCTGCAAACACAGAACTGTCTGTTAAAAAGAAAAAAAATGGATCCTTTTTCAAATAAGAAACTGAGTTTCAATAGCAATTGGTTAATGGATCCAGCCTCAATAGACTCCCAGAAAAAAAGGATCCTGCAGAAATCTGTTATTTAACAAAGGACAAAAAAAAAATTCTTTGCAGAGCTATTGCTAACAGATCTCTGCAGAATCCGCTCTAGTGGCTACAGAACATGTGCAGTTTTGTATGAACTTTCCTTTTTAAATTGAATTCAACCTTCCTAGCTTAACATGTAAAATCTGACCGAAATCTATCATTGCCTCTACAGGTTATGTATGAGAGAATCTCTCACCGTTTCTGCTCCCTCATCTGAGCAGCATAATAGAGACCCTGATTCCAGCAATGTGTCACTTACTGCGCTGTCTCCTCTGCTGCAGATCCAGCAGTTATACAGAGCTGACGAATATGCTGGACTAACTGCAAGATGCAAAGTAGTCCTGTAATGATAATCTCCTGCTGACTAACCAGTGATTTTTATCAAAGCTACACTAAGCAGCTCAGTAAGCGACACATCGCTGGAATCAGTGACGCTGTCGTGCCGCTCTCAGATTAGGTGGCAGATTATCTTCATTGCAGCTTTATATGGCCATCTCTTCCCTATGACATTCTAGTTTGGACATATGGGTTGTGGGTCTTAATTTTGATGTAGTGAGGATGACTCCTTCTTGGCTAAATTTCTACATATGGAGGCACCGGATTCAGGAATTATAATAAGAATTCAACACATCAGGTAAAGTGGTGATGTTCAAAGGAAGAAATATCAAGACAACACATGCCCCTACAGGCCGTGCCTCTCTGCCCCCACTAGGGGCGCTGTCTGCCCTCCCTTGTGATACATACACAGCGGTGTCAGTGTGCACTGTGCGTGGCTAGGTCTGTTAAAGTGTTGCCAAGTGATCACATGCCGAGGAGGAGCTGGATAGAGACAAGCGGGGTAGGTGAGTGCGGCTGCTGCCGGCTTCCCCATGTTATTATCTCCAATGTGTGTATGTATGATGTATATATCTGTGTCAGTGCAGATGACTGTGTATAGATTTGTCTGTTTATATGTATTTTAGGGAATTTGTCTTCAAATATGTACTGCATATGTGCCTATGCCTGTGCCCGCGATCAGGACTCGCTGTGTCCTGGAGGCAGCGGGTCCTGACCTGCGGGGCTGCACGTCTCCTCCGCAGGTCAGTGTTTGCTGCAGAAAAAACAAGCACAGTGGGCACGGGGTTTCTAGAAATCCCTCCACTGTGCTTGTACTGTACAATGCGGACACAGCAAAAACACGCTACATCCAAAATGCTGCAAATGCTGATCGTGGGCACGCAGCCTTATACAATGTGATCAGCAGTGCTAAAAAGGATTGGATGTGGGCGTGACAGATTGCAAAATGGGTGTGGTTAGGGGCGTGGCCTAAAATTGCTGCTACGCGCGCCGCATACTTTGTCCCTCTTATCTTTAAATGTTGGGAGGTATGTACTAGGGGCGCTGTCTATAATCTGCCCCTACAGGCAGTGCCTCTCTGCCCCCACTAGGGGCGCTGTCTGTAATCCGCCCCTACAGGCGGTGCCTCTCTGCCCCCACTAGGGGCGCTGTCTGTAATCCGCCCCTACAGGCGGTGCCTCTCTGCCCCCACTAGGGGCGCTGTCTGTAATCTGCCCCTACAGGCGGTGCCTCTCTGCCCCCACTAGGGGCGCTGTCTGTAATCCGCCCCTACAGGCAGTGCCTCTCTGCCCCCACTAGGGGCGCTGTCTGTAATCCGCCCCTACAGGCGGTGCCTCTCTGCCCCCACTAGGGGCGCTGTCTGTAATCCGCCCCTACAGGCGGTGCCTCTCTGCCCCCACTAGGGGCGCTGTCTGTAATCCGCCCCTACAGGCGGTGCCTCTCTGCCCCCACTAGGGGCGCTGTCTGTAATCCGCCCCTACAGGCGGTGCCTCTCTGCCCCCACTAGGGGCGCTGTCTGTAATCCGCCCCTACAGGCGGTGCCTCTCTGCCCCCACTAGGGGCGCTGTCTGTAATCCGCCCCTACAGGCGGTGCCTCTCTGCCCCCACTAGGGGCGCTGTCTGTAATCCGCCCCTACAGGCGGTGCCTCTCTGCCCCCCACTAGGGGCGCTGTCTGTAATCCGCCCCTACAGGCGGTGCCTCTCTGCCCCCACTAGGGGCGCTGTCTGTAATCCGCCCCTACAGGCGGTGCCTCTCTGCCCCCACTAGGGGCGCTGTCTGTAATCCGCCCCTACAGGCGGTGCCTCTCTGCCCCCACTAGGGGCGCTGTCTGTAATCCGCCCCTACAGGCGGTGCCTCTCTGCCCCCACTAGGGGCGCTGTCTGTAATCCGCCCCTACAGGCGGTGCCTCTCTGCCCCCACTAGGGGCGCTGTCTGTAATCCGCCCCTACAGGCGGTGCCTCTCTGCCCCCACTAGGGGCGCTGTCTGTAATCCGCCCCTACAGGCGGTGCCTCTCTGCCCCCACTAGGGGCGCTGTCTGTAATCCGCCCCTACAGGCGGTGCCTCTCTGCCCCCACTAGGGGCGCTGTCTGTAATCCGCCCCTACAGGCGGTGCCTCTCTGCCCCCACTAGGGGCGCTGTCTGACGCTCCATCCTTTCAGACCTTAGTGCCGTGAGATGAATGTGACACGTTGACTCCTCTCAATCATTAACCTATTGTTTGCCATAGAAAGTTTTATGGATGAGTGAAGCTTTGAGATTTCTGCCCAATCGATATCTGTCCCCATCATAAACCCATCAGACTGAAGATTGATTCACATGACTAAACCTGGGTAAAGGTGCAGCCGGCAGTTACTGGGGGTCTTATCCGGACCCCCCTTATCTAGCACCTGCTGGCGTCTATACACTGATTAGCGGGTGCTATATACCCTGCAAAGCTGATCCCAAGAGTCCTGCAGCTTTTCAGTAGGAAAATATATTCTCCTGATACAGAGGCCCCCGACCCTATTAATCTGCATGGGAAATGGTCACTGAGGATGCAGGAGATTGGGATTAGAGCTATGGTAGAGACTTGGCAAACCCAGCTCTACTGCATTATAACTGTATATGGGTGACTATGCAATTTTTTTTCTTTGTATCTATGATTGGGGGTCCGCACAGCAGCATGCATTTCTGGGGTTCCTGGTACATATCAACTGCTGCTGACTCATGCAGGGTTTGAGCCCCTACATGGTCAATGGTAACAAAAGAGCAATCCATTTGCAGCACCCCATGTTCTTCAGTCACACTCCACATCCCCCCCCCCCCCCCATGTTCTTCAGTCACACTCCACATCCTCCTCCCCCCCCCCCCATGTTCTTCAGTCACACTCCACATCCTCCTCCCCCCCCCCATGTTCTTCAGTCACACTCCACATCCCCTCCCCCCCCATGTTCTTCAGTCACACTCCACATCCTCCTCCCCCCCCCCCATGTTCTTCAGTCACACTCCACATCCCCCCCCCCCCATGTTCTTCAGTCACACTCCACATCCCCTCCCCCCCATGTTCTTCAGTCACACTCCACATCCCCTCCCCCCCATGTTCTTCAGTCACACTCCACATCCCCTCCCCCCCCCATGTTCTTCAGTCACACTCCACATCCCCCCATGTTCTTCAGTCACACTCCACATCCCCCCCATGTTCTTCAGTCACACTCCACATCCCCCCCCATGTTCTTCAGTCACACTCCACATCCCCCCCCCATGTTCTTCAGTCACACTCCACATCCCCCCCCCATGTTCTTCAGTCACACTCCACATCCCCCCGCATGTTCTTCAGTCACACTCCACATCCCCCCGCATGTTCTTCAGTCACACTCCACATCCCCCCCGCATGTTCTTCAGTCACACTCCACATCCCCCCGCATGTTCTTCAGTCACACTCCACATCCCCCCGCATGTTCTTCAGTCACACTCCACATCCCCCCCGCATGTTCTTCAGTCACACTCCACATCCTCCTCCCCCCCCATGTTCTTCAGTCACACTCCACATCCATCCCCCCATGTTCTTCAGTCACACTCCACATCCTCCCCCCCCCCCCCCCATATTCTTCAGTCACACTCCACATCCCCCCCCCCCCATGTTCTTCAGTCACACTCCACATCCCCCCCCCCGTTCTTCAGTCACACTCCACATCCCCCCCCCCCCCCCCCGTTCTTCAGTCACACTCCACATCACCCCCCCCCCATCATCTTCCTCTTTTGCTTTACTGCTGTTTATGATCCACACATCATTGTGGGGAGGCTGATGGCGGTTGAGGTCTATCGGGGGCTCCGCACAATCATGCACTATTTTTGTAACAAATTATGAGATAAAGTGTGATTTCTGCAGATATTGACCTGCTCCTTGTCTCCACAGCCATGGGTACGGTGACCGTCCTGGGGCTCTGGGCCATCCTGGCCCTCCTGTATGGTGAGTACAACGGACTCCTCGCTATCTGCCGTCCAGTGTGTGCCCCGATCCTCCTGTCCAGATACTGCACCCGCCCCATGGAAGAGACATGCCCATTGTCTAAGTACACCCCAAGATGGGAGCCGATCCTCGGGACCACTGAACGGCTCCCTAGTGCCGTCACTCTCTATATAATGGAGCCATTTATATCCCACCATTGTGCCTCCAGTATCAGGGCACTGCGGTGGGGAAACAGAACAGTGCCAGTCGTTACACCATTGGACTAATGACTTCTCAATGTGAGTTGGTCAAATATTAGCCTGCGCCGCCTCGTGTCCACAAACCTCATACCTGCCCCATGCAAGAAAACCCCCATTATCTGTCTACAGATGCCGGCCCTCATCACTGTACACACAATGTAACACTAATGTCTATGCAACAGTATCACTCATCAGCCTATAACCAGCAATAGCCAAGCCTTACAGCAGCCCCATCTATGGCCTGACCCAATGTCCTCCACGCAACAGTACCATCTATGGCCTGACGCAATGTCCTCCACGCAACAGTACCATCTATGGCCTGACGCAATGTCCTCCACGCAACAGTACCATCTATAGCCTGACGCAATGTCCTCCACGCAACAGTACCATCTATAGCCTGACGCAATGTCCTCCACGCAACAGTACCATCTATAGCCTGACCCAATGTCCTCCACGCAACAGTACCATCTATAGCCTGACCCAATGTCCTCCACGCAACAGTGCGTCAGGCTGTATATGGTACTGTTGTGTGGAGGACATTGCGTCAGGCTGTAAATGGTAATGTCCTCCACACAACAGTACCATATACAGCCTGACGCAATGTCAGCCACACAACAGTACAATCTACGGCCTGACCCAATGGCACAACCAGCAGTCAACAGTATATCACAGTATCCTCTACAGCTTGATCCAGTGGCATACACAACAGTACCATCCATAGCCTTATTCAATGGAATCTACACAACTAACCATCTACAGCCTGACCCAATGGCACAACCAGCAATGATCACTATACAACAGTACAATCTATAGCCTTATCCAATAACACGACCAGCAGTCATCACCATACAACAGTGCCATTTACAGCCTTCTCCAATGGCATCAACAATTCTACCCACAACAGTGCCATCTATAACTTGATGCAATGTCATCCACACAACAGTACAATCTATAGCCTTATCCAATAACACAACCAACAGTAATCACTATACAACAGTACCATCCATAGGCTTATCCAATGGCATCCACACTTCTACCCACATGACAGAAGTCATCACTATATACAACAATACCATATACACAATTGCTTATACAATGTGGGCTGCTATAATGGAACTTGGATGGTACTACTGTAGAAGCAAGAATATGGCTAACATTGTACAGGCAATTATTGCCCACACAGCAGTGCCATCTGGAGACATCTATACACTGGAACCACTTGTAGATCTTTCCTCCTATGAACACTTTCCATGACTCCTCCACCTCATACACTGGTGTCAGTTCCGGTCACCTATGGTGCGCCCCCACCCCTAGACATTATGGCCTTGGTTAGAGAACAGCTGGGATTTTGGTGGACTTGGCTTATGGTCAACAGAAGTTGCATGAAGCTCCTGCACCTCCTCAGTGAGGTCACAAAAGACAGAAGGTCCTCCAGACAACCCTTATGAACATTCACTATGGCCAAAACTTAGAGGACATGAGCTATTGACCATGCATGAAGTCTCTGCATTGCCGGGTTGATGTGTGATGAAACCCATCGTTGTTTCCCACCAGTGACTCCTCTGGTCTTGCGCTCTGAGATCCTCTCAGCCCTTTCAATCCTTGCTCAAGTGATTGAAATTTCTTTCTAAAAGTAATACCTGAACTTGCTCTGCAGCTTTACCACAAATTCTTGTTTGTTTAATCTGCGCGCTCTTCATTCCTCTGTATATATGGACACATTACTCTGTAGACTCAGGGCTGTCCCTCACTGAGCTCCACTAAACCAAAGGGATTTGACTTAAGTCCGAGCTGAGTTGTGTTTACTGTACACTTAACCTCAAAAGTAGACAACCGCGCCTCGAGAGCCCGCAGTCCTGGGGTAGACTCTAGTGGACACAATAGGAAGAAGCTAACTTAGTAGTGAGGTTCTTCAGGAAATGTCCACCTTGAAGGAGCCACCACCACTAAATGGTCACTTATGTTTATAGCCTAGTTTTGTCGAAATTTCTAAATGTTGGGGTATTGAGTCAATGGATGAGATTGTCCAAAAACTCTTCATATATGGTTCCTATATTTGGACCAAGCCATCCCCAAATGGCAATACTGGGATCACTTGACTTTCTAGCTAGGTTCTCACAAAGGAGGACTTGGCATGATGAAAACCATATTTGTGCTATTGACCTTTCGTCAGAGCCATGGGATCTGGGCATACTTGGGGTGGAGTGACTTGATACTTTATCACATTTTCTACTTTGGAGTCGCATTTACACGAGTTTTAGACTTTTGACCTAGACAAACACCACAAGGGGTCTTGGACCCACGTTCCACGGTAAATACTTCCCTTTACCCAAATTTTTTTTTTTTTTTTTTTTTATATAGGAACCTGTTCAGCCGGCCCGATGGGCAAGGAATTTGTTACGGTCTTCATGCAAAACTATCTGCCATCTTACAGCAGTCCTGATTTCAAGCTCTTCATTACCGGTTACAACCCTTCAACCAAGGTTAACATTTGGATGAGCCAGTCTAGCTTCAATCAAGACTTGACGGTGAACGAGCGCTCAACGCTTACGGTCCAAATTCCTGCAGGTGCAGAGTTGCAAGGGACTACTAAGTCCTGCAATGTGATGGGCATCAAAGCTGATAAGCCCATCTCTGTTATGTCTCTGAATTACAAGTCTCAAAGTGCTGATACCAGCATTGTGTTGCCGATTGAAGACCTTGGTAGAGACTACTATGTGGTGACTCCTTTGGATGGACCTACTGATGGGTATAAAGAGTTCTCTGTATTCAGTTATTCAGAAGCCACCAGTGTTGACCTGTTCTTGACCGGAGCAGTTACCTACCAAGAGAAGACCTACCCAGCTGGTAGCAAACTCACCGTCAACCTAGATAAATTCGATGCTCTCCAGATGCTCAGTGCTGATAACTTGTCTGGTACCCCGTGTGATGTCTCAGAAACCTGTGGCAGTAATGAGTGGCCACACGTGTACGTGGAAGAACACAAAGTGCAACCATGTCTATGAGCAGCTCAGGCCAGTCACCAGCTGGGGAAAAAGTTTTATCATTCCTCCAATATCCTTGCAGCTTAAATCTGATATTGTGTTTGTCACGGCTGCTGAGGACACAAAAATCGACTATCAAGTTGAATCCAAAAAGTCAAGCCAGAACCTAAAGGCGGGTCAAGTAGTCCAGCTGGAAGTTCCCATCAAAACTGCCATTTATCTCACAGCCAGTGCTGGAATCCAAGTACTATACTACTGTACTGGTTGGCAAGACCGGACTTTGACACAATTTGACCCCCTTCTCATGACCATTCCTCCAATCAGCAGCTACTGTTCCTCTTACTATATCTATGGTCAGCAAGAATTTGACAACTATGGCAGCCTGGTGGCAAAGACGGCAGATGTCTCAAGAGTCAGTTACAACAAAAATCCAGTTACAGATCTGACATGGAGTGCAATCCCAGGGACAGATTACTCTTGGACAACTCGAGCATTAGGAAAAGGCTTCAGCTTCCAACTTATGGAGAACCCATCTTCACCCTTTATGCTGTTGTCCTATGGATTTGTGAAGCTGAACAGCTATGGATCTCCAGCCGTGTGCATCAATGGTGAGTTTCCCAGTTATTTTAATGGGGGTGGTATCTAAGTGTTGCGACTTCCTAAAGTTAACCGATGTGTTCCTGTTCTTCAGTTGACTCGGGCCCAACATGTAGCTCTGTGAAATGCAGAACCAAGGAGAAATGCCAGATGTCCAACGGGAAGCCTGTATGTGTGCCAGAATCTGAAGCCTACTGCCATGGAGCTGGAGACCCCCACTATCGCACCTTTGATGGACGCTACTTTGACTTCCAAGGAACCTGCACATACACCATAGCCAAGACCTGTGGCAGTGACAGCACCCTCCCAGTCTTCAACATAGAAGCCAAGAATGAAAATCGAGGAAACACTCGTGTGTCCTACATCAGCTACGTCACCGTACAAGTCTATTCCTATTCCATATCCCTGGTGAGATATGAGAATGGATTTGTCAGGGTAAGTCTTCTGACCATAGATGCAACTAGATCTAGAAGAACCTCTTATGACCACAATGTGTAATACTCACTTTGCATGTTCTACAGGTAAACAACCAACGGCAACGTCTCCCCATTAGTCTGAATGATGGTCAAGTCCGATTGTATCAGTCTGGCAGCTCTGTCATCATTGACACTGACTTTACTTTAAGGGTTTACTATGACTGGAACTCAATCCTGAAAGTCTACGTCTCTAGTAGCTTCTACGGTAGTATGTGTGGATTATGTGGAAACTACAATGGAGTCCCTTCAGATGACCTGGTGACGCCAACCGGTACCCAAGCTACTAATCTAGTTGACTTTGGCAAGAGTTGGAAGGTTGAAGATGGCGACAGGTTTTGTTGGCACAACTGCAACGGGGAATGCAAAACATGCCCTCTTGACACTCAAAAGACCTACTCGAGTGACTCAAACTGTGGCTTGCTCTCCAAGGTGGATGGTCCATTCCGTCAGTGCTACTCGGTCATAGATCCCAAGCAATTCCTGGACGACTGCGTATACGATCTGTGCATGAATGGAGGCTCCAAGCAAATTCTGTGCCAGAGCTTGAAAACCTATGCTGATGCCTGTCAAAGAAACAAGGTCTCCATTTCAGAATGGCGCCAACTTGCTGCATGTCGTAAGTTGATATTTGAGGTTTTTCAAATACTATATCTCTAATTCTTAAAATATGGGTCTGTTCTGGGGTAGTTTTGTAATAAAAGCAACTCTGGGGAAAATGCTTGGTCAAGTGAGGTGGCCCTCTCTTTATGGGCCAAGTCACTTGCCCATGTGGGACTCTGGAAATGGCACCATACTTGTCCATTAGCCATGACGAGTGGTTGATGGTCTTGAATTGCCAACATAGAACTTGGCTACTATTTTTCTTCCATGAATGTTCTCACTGGTGTACAATGTGTTTATCTCCACAGCAATGCAGTGTCCAGAGAACAGCGAGTACAAGTTGTGTGCCCAAGCATGCCCATCCACCTGCAATGATGATGCCACCCCATCTACATGCTCTGAATCATGCGTCGAGTCATGTCAGTGTAAGACCGGCTACGTCCTTGATGAAGGAAAATGCATAACCAAGGCCAGCTGTGGATGCATCTACCAAGGAAGACTGTATGCCCCTGACGAGAAGTTCTGGGGGGATGATAAGTGTCAGCAGCAGTGTGTCTGCAACCCTTCCACCCGAAAGGTTGAATGCAAAGCCACAAAGTGCAAGTCCTCCGAGCAATGTTCAGTCATAAATGGAATCCAGAACTGCTACCCCTTGTCTTATAGCACCTGCTCTGCTTCGGGAGACCCACATTACATCACCTTTGACGGTGTGAGATACGACTTCCAGGGCACGTGTGTTTACCAGTTTGCCGCTCTCTGCCAGAAGATAAATGATCTGGTGGACTTCCAGGTCAACGTACAAAATGACAATCGAGGCAGCAAAGTTGTGTCCTATGTCTCAGCTGTCCAAGTCAAGCTTTGTAATTTTGACATTGTCATCGATAGAAAGTACAAGAACAGGATTGTGGTGAGTTTATACAAATGCCCAACTTTCCATGTTTTAGGCCAATCGATAAGTCTTTCCTAATGCGGTAATGATCTGATATTTTTCTTTCTAGCTTGATGGCATCTTGACAAACCTTCCATTTGTCATTGATAATGGCAAACTCTCGATCTACAAACAAGGGAATTCTGCTGTAGTCCAGACCAGCTTTGGTCTTCGCGTTACCTACGACTGGGACAGTCGAATTGCTGTCACCCTTCCAAGTAGCTACGCTGGAGCTGTCTGCGGTCTCTGTGGCAATTTTGATAATAACAAAAATAATGACTTCACCATGAAAAACAACCAGGTGGCTGCCAAACCGGTCATCTTTGGAAACAGTTGGAAAGTGCAACATATACCCGGGTGTTATGAGGAAGACAAGGGCGATTGTTCCAAACTGGCAGAGATGGAACTTCGGCAAACCAACAACAAAGAAGGATGCGACATAATTAAAGATAAGAGTGGACCTTTCCGTGAGTGTCATGCCAAGATTGATCCAGATAGCCACTTCAAGAGCTGTGTGTATGATGCGTGCTTCTACGCGGGAAGACAAGATATCCTCTGCAAGATAATATCCAGCTATGCCACCTTGTGCCAAGAGGCTGGAGTCACCATATACCAATGGAGAACACCCAAATTCTGCAGTAAGTTGACCTTCTAATATTAAAGCACATCTGGTGGTCTACATGGACATACACATCCAGGCCAAAAATTGTATCTCTTACCTATGCAAAAAACATGATTAACTTCATAAAGTGGTCCAACAGTGGCCCCTTTCTCCATTAACATGTCCAAATGACACATCTGATGTCAAAACACTCCCTATGCACAAGATGGCCAATCTGGGGGGCTCAAACATCTTCACGTATGGGCAATTTGGGTGTATCGCATGTTTATGTACTTTTTCATGTCTTTAACCACAGGTCCTGTCTGTCCAAAGAACAGCCACTATGAGGTCTGTGCTTCTGGATGTGCTCCTACGTGCCTGTCCCTCGCACCTCCATTGGGCTGCAACGCTGGGTGCACTGAGGGATGCGCATGTGATGACGGCTTCATCCTGAGTGGTGGTGATTGTGTTCCCATAGCCCAATGTGGCTGCAGCTACAACAACAAATATTACAAGGCTGGTGACATCTTTTTCCCGAGCGGCTTATGTAGCCAGCAGTGCGTATGCTCAGCCAGCGGTGCAGTTGAATGTAAAGCATTCAGCTGCGGGGCCAATGAACAATGCAAAGTTGTAGATGGAGTCCAGAAGTGCCAACCAATTGGCTCTGCCCAGTGCTCTGCTGCAGGCGATCCTCACTACATGTCATTCGATGGTTTGGCCTTTGATTTCCAGGGCACCTGCACCTACACCCTCACAAAGACAATCACCAAGAAGGACAACTTGGTACCCTTTGCCGTCAGCGTTAAAAATGAGAAGTGGGGTAACGGAAAGGTAGCAGTCACCAAGCTGGTATCTTTTGAAGTCTACAGCTACATCCTTGTTCTCCAATATGAAGTTCGAGGTAAAATCATGGTAAGTGATCTTCTCAATGACCTGAGACTGGGGTCCTTCCTTCAGTGCAAAATTGTAGTCTAAGTATTTCAGATTCTAAACATTCCATAACTAAAATGTACTTAATTTCCAATAAAATGTTATGGTTCACATCACTGAGGGCTTCTCCGAAACATCTGAGGACCAGGCTATTAGCCAACTGTTCTCCTCACCTTCCTATACAAATGTGCTCAGCCCGGGATGGGGCAGGGTCAGGACCCTGCCAGACGCACTTTAGGGCATAACTTGAAATATCTCTCTAACCCAAGATGGTCATAACTTGTACCATGTTGGGCTAGAGAGGTCTCAAGTTGAGTGTTTTGGTTTTTCCAACTTAAAGCATAACAAACTACACTTTGGGCAAGGACCTGTCTACATGTTAACACCCATAAGGCACCACAATTTGGTCTTGACAACCAATTCTTTACCCTGCACAGAAAAATCTATCCAACGTCCCAGACCTGACACCAGTTTTCGACAATCAAAACTAATCACTAAACTTGGACCCACCTGTAGACCCAGAACTTCTAACTAGTGTCCTTAGCTCTAGAAACACCCATTAAGTGATGGACCCTTCACACTTAGCTGGTCTTTGCCACCAATTTTAATCTTTGAATCTCAAACCTAACAATGAATGGACAGGTTCCATCCCACAACTTATTTCCTCCAAACCACTTTTGGATGGAATTTCTACATATCTTAAGGTCAATAAAGTAAAGGTAACAAAGTTGAAGCGTAAGAGGGGAAACTTCCTTGAGGGTTTTTTAGACTTATTTCATGTAGTTAAGTCTAAGGTTTATTTTCCCATGCAGGTCAATGGTGTATACTTTAACCTCCCACTAAACTTGGAAGGTGGCAAGATCCGAAGTTATCAGCATGGAATGAGAGCCCTGATCGAAACAGACTTTGGCGTTAAGGTCAATTATGATCTTGTCTATAATGTCATCGTCACAGTTCCCGGAAACTACAAGGAGCAGTTGGGCGGCCTATGTGGTAACTACAACGGTGATAAAAAAGATGAGTTCTCTCTACCTGACAAGAAGCTGACCTCAGATGCCACCATATTTGGAGCCTCCTGGAAGGTCCCCATTCCTGGTGTATCTTGTGACGATGGTTGTGGTGGGAGTGGAAACGCCTGTCCTTCATGTGATGACAAGAAAAGGGAGATCTTCAAAACTGACAACTACTGTGGATTCCTGAAGAAGTCTGGAGGCCCCCTCAGCGCTTGTTATGCCACGATCGATCCCGAAACCTACTTCAATAACTGCATCTACGACCTGTGTGCCGCTGTCGGTGATGGGAATATTCTGTGCAATAGTATTCACAGCTATGTGGCCGCATGTCAGGCAGCTGGGGTCACCATCCAACCATGGAGGACTGATGCGTTCTGCCGTAAGTCTACTTGGTCCTACCAATCATAGTAAAGTTTATGTAAAAATTTTGGCTAAATGTCACTTTCTTTGTTTAGCTTTGACGTGTCCTGCTAACAGCAAATACAAAGTGTGTGCCGACGTCTGCTCCATAACATGTGCCGGTGTTACCGATCCGGCCAAGTGTCCTGAGACCTGCTCCGAGGGCTGCGAATGTGATGATGGCTTCTTCTTTGATGGGAACACCTGTGTGTCCATAGATAAGTGCGGTTGCTTTGAAGATGGAAGGTATTATCAGGTGGGTGACTCTACTTGACCACAATTTATCGAACTTGACGGATGATCTAAAGTGTGTAATTTGGTGGCTCTTTGAATCTATAAAGTTTCATCTTTAATAATGCAAGGGGAAAACTTTCCAACTCTTGGCGCACCCCATGGCCATCCTCAATCTAAAATTAACCTATCTCCAACAGCCCAGTGAAAAAGTCCTATCCAGTGACTGTACCCAAGCCTGTACCTGTAGCCCAATGGGTGGCCTCATCTGTGAAAACACTGGCTGTACGACTGATGAAAAGTGCCAAATCAAAGATGGTGTTGTGGCTTGTGTCAATAAAGGTAATGTTAAATTAAGAGGTAACTCCATTCCCCCCCCCCCCCAATTTAGTCTTGAGCCTTGTCTTGAGCCTTGTCTTGAGCCTTGTCTTGAGCCTTGTCTTGAGCCTTGTCTTGAGCCTTGTCTTGAGCCTTGTCTTGAGCCTTGTCTTGAGCCTTGTCTTGAGCCTTGTCTTGAGCCTTGTCTTGAGCCTTGTCTTGAGCCTTGTCTTGAGCCTTGTCTTGAGCCTTGTCTTGAGCCTTGTCTTGAGCCTTGTCTTGAGCCTTGTCTTGAGCCTTGTCTTGAGCCTTGTCTTGAGCCTTGTCTTGAGCCTTGTCTTGAGCCTTGTCTTGAGCCTTGTCTTGAGCCTTGTCTTGAGCCTTGTCTTGAGCCTTGTCTTGAGCCTTGTCTTGAGCCTTGTCTTGAGCCTTGTCTTGAGCCTTGTCTTGAGCCTTGTCTTGAGCCTTGTCTTGAGCCTTGTCTTGAGCCTTGTCTTTTTTTTTTTTTCTTAATTCAGATCCATGCAAGTCAGTCAACTGTAGGGTTATGGAAACTTGCAAGATCCAAGATGGAAATCCCATCTGTGTCCCCAATTTCAATGGCACCTGCTGGGGATGGGGAGACCCCCATTATCGCACCTTCGATGAATACAGCTACGACTTCCAGGGAACTTGCACCTACATCTTGTCTAAATACGATGGTGGGGACGATGGGCTGGTTCCATTTAAAATTGAAGAGAAAAATGACAATCGAGGAACCCAGGCCGTGTCCTACGTCAGGTCTGTGGCCATCTACATGTATGGATACAAGATCACCATCGTGAAGGGAGAATTTGGTAAAGTTCGGGTGAGTGGAATATCTTTTTAATTTGGGGAAGGTACATGTAGAAACTTTAATGATGCATTACTCAGCCTTTGTTACATCTGATATTTAACGCCCCACCCCCAGCAGAATAGTGAGTGCAGCTCTGGAGTGTAATGCAAGTACCCAGATACTCCAGAGCTGCACTCCCTAATCTGCTGGTGTAGTCATTGTGTACATACAGGATCAGTAATGTATGTACACAGTGACTACACCAGCAGAATAGTGAGTGCAGCTCTGGCATATAAAACAGGATGTAATGCAAGTGAGTACCCAGATACTTCAGAGCTGCACTCGGGCTATTCTTCTAGTGGAGGCATTGTGTACATACTTTAATATCTTGAGTTATTTCCTTTATTATACTCCAGAGCTGCACTCACTATTCTGCTAGTGGAGTCACTGTGCACATACATTCTTCTGTACTGATCCTATGTGCAGTGACTCCACCAGCAGAATAGTGAGTATAGCTCTGGAGCATAATACTTTAATTCTCTTGCTTTACCTTCTGTATGTACACAATGACTATACTAGAATAGGGAGTGCAGCTCTGAAGTATCTGGGTACTTGCTTGGATTACATCTTGTTTTATATGCCAGAGCTTCACTCACTATTCTGCTGGTGCAGTCACTGTGTACATAACATTACTGATCCTGTGTTACTCTGTATGTACACAGACTACACTAGCAGAATGAGTGCAGCTCTGGAGTATAATACATGAGAACTCAGGATAAGTAAAGTGTGTACACAATGACTCAACTAGAATGGTGAGTGCAGCTCTGGAGTATCTGGGTACTTGCATTACTGATCCTACGTTACCTCCTGTATCATACTCCAGAGCTGCACTCACTATTCTGCTGGTGCAGTCACTGTGTACAGGTATGTATTACATTTATGATCCTGAGTTATTATTATTATTATAATTATTGTTTATTTATAGAGCACCATTGATTCCATGGTGCTGTACATGAGGGGGTTACATACAGAATACATGTACACGTTACAATAGACAGACTAGCACAGGGGGAAGAGGGCCCTGCCCTTGCGGGCTTACATCCTAAAGGATTTTGGGGAGGAGACAGTAGGTGGGGTGTAGGTGGGGCGGCAGCTCCGCACGGTGGTGGGGCGGCGGCTCCGCACGGTGGTGGGGCGGCGGCTCCGCACGGTGGTGTGGGCGGCAGCTCCGCACGGTGGTGGGGCGGCAGCTCCGCACGGTGGTGGGGCGGCAGCTCCGCACGGTGGTGGGGGCGGCAGCTCCGCACGGTGGTGGGGCGGCAGCTCCGCACGGTGGTGGGGCGGCAGCTCCGCACGGTGGTGAAGCAGTGAGGTCATTGAAGGTTATAGGCATTTCTGAACAGATGAGTCTTTAGGTTCCGTTTGAAGCTTGCGAGTGTAGTAGATAGTAGTAGTAGAGAGTTACTGTTTGTATTGTGCTCTAGAGCTGCACTCGCTATGCTGCGGCTGGTATAAAAAAATCTCCCAGATGCCATACAAGAAATACAAAGATTTCAGCTCTGAGGCTTACAGAATTATGAATACAAAATGAGTCTCCGCTTGTCTTTCACAGGTCAATGATGTAATCACCAACCTGCCAGTTGCGTTGCTGAATGGGAAGATCTCGGCCAGTATCAGTGGCTGAATGCAGTAGTTCGTACAGATTTTGGCCTCCAGGTGACCTATGAATACAACTGGCACGTGGTGGTGACTCTGACCAGCAGCTACTACGGCCTTACACAAGGTCTCTGTGGAAACTTCAACCAAAATAAGAAGGATGAGCTGATAACTGCAGACAATAGAGCGGTCACCTCCATTATAGACTGGGCCAAGAGCTTTAAAGTCAATGACCGAGATCTTTTCTGCTTTGACTCCTGCCCCGGACTCAACTGTCCAACCTGTGACGATGCCAAGAAGACCCAATATGGAGGAGACAAGAAGTGTGGTCTTATTAGTAAAGTTGGTGACGGACCCTTCAGGGAGTGTCACCCCAAAGTTAGCCCTGACACGTTCTTTGATAACTGCTTGTATGACGTCTGCATTAACGGTGGCGCTAACCAGTTCCTGTGCCAAGCGCTCAATGCCTACACCAGCACGTGTAGGAAAGCGGGAGTTAAAATATACGACTGGAGGACACCATCGGGATGCGGTAAGTGAGGATTGTCGTATACCTTGTATATAACCAGAACATTCCATCTTGAACCCCCCCCCCCCCCCAACACCCTCTCATGTGCTCTTTCTCTACAGTTTTACCGTGTCCTGCAAACAGCCACTATGAGTTCTGCGGCAATGCCTGCCCGGCCACTTGCACGGACCGCACCGCTCCATCACGCTGCACCGATGACTGTGTGGAGACCTGCCAATGTAACGATGGTTTCGTCCTTAGCGGTGACAAATGTGTTCCCACATCAGGCTGTGGTTGCACTTACAACGGCATCTACTACCAACCCAACGAAGAATACTGGGCAGATGACAGCTGCCGCATGCTCTGCCGGTGTGATCCAAGCGTTGGCATGGTGGTCTGCAAGGAGAGCAGCTGCAAAGCCAGTGAAAGGTGCCTGATCAACAACAATGGTGTGAGAGGCTGTCAGCCCTTCAGTTTCTCCACATGTACCGGCTCTGGAGATCCACACTACAAAACATTTGACGGCAAAAGGTTTGACTTCATGGGTACCTGCATCTACCAACTTGTTGGCGTGACCTCCACCAGCCCATCAATCCCGCAATTCAATGTCAAAGTCCAGAATAACAACCGTGGTGGTAACACAGCTGTATCATACACCAAAGTGGTGACCCTGGAGGTCTACGGTATCGTGGTGACTCTTAGCATGGACTACCCTCGCCGCATTTTGGTATGTATTCAATGTGCCCATCTTAAATGTAGGGTCGATCCTGCAGACTCCTGAGTCTTGTCTAAGATTTACCTTGGGTTTTTCAGGTCAATGATGAGGTTACTTCACTTCCATTCTACTACCAAACAAACAAGGTCATCGCCTATATCAGTGGTTCCCAAGGAATAATAAAAACTGACTTTGAAACCACCATCAAGTTTGACTGGAACAGTTACGTGGAAGTCACCATACCCAGCACCTTTGAAAACTCAGTTGGTGGCTTGTGTGGCAACTTCAACAAGAACCCCAATGATGACTTCAACATGAAGGATGGAAAAGCCACCACCAATGTTGTCCAGTTTGGTAACAGCTGGAAAGTTGGAGAAGTTGCAGGTTGTTCTCCAGAATGTACCGGGAGCTGTCCTTCATGTTCTGATGCCCAGAAACAACAGTACAAGACTGAGAAATTCTGCGGGCTGATCAACAAGCCCAATGGGCCATTCAGCCAATGTTACTCAGTTGTGGACCCAACTCCGTTCCTCAACGATTGTATTTTCGATGCCTGCCAATACAAGGGACATCCATCATCTTTCTGTAATGCCATCGGTCTCTACGTGGCAGCTTGCCAAGCAGCTAATGTTCCACTAAAGGAATGGAGGTCCTCATCCTTCTGCAGTAAGTTCTCATCTCATATTTAAAGGTTTGTCTTAGACTTGTCTGGTGGTGACCTTGGCTTCTCATTCCCTTTCTATCTAGGTCTATCCTGCCCATCAAACACCCACTATGAATTGTGTGGAGACTCCTGTTCAGTCACTTGTCGTGGGTTGTCCTCACCAGCCGGTTGTGACTCCCCATGCAAGGAAGCCTGCTACTGTGACAACGGATACATCATGAGCGGCCACAAATGCGTTCCCATTGCCGACTGCGGTTGTGTGTATCAAGATAAATATTACCAGAAAAATGAAATCTTCTATCCCAAGGGCCAGTGCAGTGAGAGGTGCCAGTGTGGTGCTGATGGCACTGTCAAGTGTACATCCGAAGCCTGTGGACCTGAGGAAGAATGCAAACTGGTCAATGGAGCTTGGGGATGTCAAGCTAAAGAGTGCGGCAGATGTGTTGCCTCTGGAGATCCCCACTATACTTCCTTCGATGGCCTTAAATTTGACTTCCAAGGTACTTGCACGTACACTCTTGCAAAACTCGTTGCAGATGATCCTCGTTTGGTGAGCTTCTCGGTCACTGTGGAGAATGAAAGCTATGGAAATGGTAAAGTTGCAGTGACAAGGCTCGTGGTGGTGTCTGTCTATGGTTACACAATAGCCATTGAAAGAAACACTAGATCTACAGTCAAGGTTGGTACAAGCTTCAGAAAGATCGGCTGCAGCCTTCATCTTCTTGAGATTAATCTGAATTATGGTTTTTGTCTTAGGTTAATGGAGAACGCCTCAAGCTTCCTCTGGTGATTGATGATGACAATATCTTCGTGAATCAAGAAGGAAACAACGTGGTCTTGCAGACAGACTTTGGGATGAAGATTCTTTACGACACCGTGTACCATGTAGTCCTTAGTATTCCAAGCAACTATCGTGGCAAAACGGGTGGTCTCTGTGGCAACTTCAATGGTGACAAAACTGATGAATTCCAGCTTCCCAACAAACAGGTCACCAAGAACGTGAACGAGTTTGGTCTCTCCTGGAAGGTTAGCATCGCCGGCGCCAAGTGCAGTGATGGCTGTAATGCCGGAGAGTGCCCGGTGTGTGAGGATGCCAAGCTCCAGCCATTCAAGGCCACTGCCTCTTGTGGTATGATCACAAACCCATCTGGCCCATTCAAGGAATGTCAATCCAAGATCAGCCCAACTGAGTATTTCGACAACTGCGTCTTCGACTCCTGTGCAATTAATGGAAAAGATGACATTCTTTGCAAGAGCCTTCAGGCTTATACAGCTGCTTGTCAAACTGTTGGGGTCACCATTAGTCCTTGGAGAACCCCAGCATTCTGTCGTAAGTCCAACACATTGGGGCTTTCAAGTATTTTGAAGGGTATCTGGTGGCCGGCCATGTTCTAATCTAAACTTATTGTTTCCTAGCCATGTCTTGCCCTGCAAACAGTCATTATGAACTCTGCACCAGTACCTGTGCACAAACCTGCTCTGGACTCGCGGCACCAATGAGATGTACGGGCCGGTGCTTCGAAGGCTGTGAATGTAACGTCGGATATGTTCTGGATGGAGATAAATGTGTCACGGCTGACAAATGTGGATGTGTGTTCAATGGAAAATACTTCAGTGTGAGTATTGCTCTACCACAGATGCGAGGCATCAAGACCACCATTGGGTCTCTCACAATCTCTTGTGAGGGTCTCCACCCAAGGTATTCAAGGTCCTTGGTGGCTTTTAACCCAGGACCCTAACTCATAGAATACTCTAGGACTAGTCAGATCCGTGGATCTAATAAATCCAACTCGTAGATCTGGGATTTGATCCAACAATCAGCGTAGGCTCAACAACTGCTGTCTTTCCAAAAGTTGACTTGGTTTTTGTAATCCCTTTTTAGGATGGTGATTCCTTTATCACAGCGGACTGTGCCAGCTCATGTAAATGCCAGGCTGGAGGGGTGACCTGTACCACAGTAAAATGTAGTGACAAGGAACGCTGCGGCATTGTGAACGGAGTCCGTGGTTGCTACAAGGTGGAAGGTGAATGCTCCATGACTCCTCAGAAGTTGGTGACTTATGATGGTCAAACAGGAGGTCCTAGTGGAAATGGCCCCATTGAGCTGGCATCTCTGTGTGATGGTGGGGCTTCTGGATGGTTCCGCGTAATTGCTAACTTTGAGAATTGTGGAAAGTCTACAACAATATTGTCCAGACTTCATATCTTCGTTGGTAGCTCCCTGGTGACTATATCGAAAGATAAGGATGTATGGGTGAGTAATCTAAGAAGGTACTGGCACTACAGTATACACTGTACCTGAGTAACTTCTAACACCTTATTTCTCTTGTATAGGTCAATGGGCGCGTGAATAGCTTCCCTGTGGTGTCTGGTATTCTATCGGCCAGTGTCGTAGAGGGCTCGGTTTCTATCCAAATTGGTGCCGATTTTAAGGTGGAGTTGACCAGCGCTGGTAGCGTTGTCCTGAGAGTCTCTGAAAAATTGTCCGAGGCCATATGCGGAGCTTGTGGAAACTTTAACGGAGACCTTACCGATGACCTAAAGTCTCCAGATGGCAAGTCAGTCACTAATGTTGTTCAGCTCATCGCATCTTGGAAAGCCTTGGACTTCACCAGTTGGTGAGTGGTGGTTTTTGCTTATTTCGGGAGGACCTATTGGCCAAAACAAAACTTAGATCAGTTTGAGGGTTGCTTTTAACATGGGGTGGGATTTCATAATCTACCTTGGGAGGTTTAGAAGATCTAGAAGAGGTTGTCGACAAAAGCCATGCAAAATGGACATGTCCACTCGGCAAAATGTGGTGGAGCAATTAGTGGACCTAGACACCCTTAGTGACCCAAGCCCTGTGACTAGACTGACATCTGAGCCACCATTGGTTGTGATGTGCATGGAGAAGGCCTCAACCACATAATGGGATAATCACTAGGGCCAAGAGAGCTAGGATATGTGCCGAAGACTAAGCAATGTGTCAATGTTGGGCCTTAACTCATCAAAAATGTTGGTAAAAGCTCATAGTAAAAATGTTGCTCATTTCTTTTTCCAGTAATGCATGAACCAAGAAAAGTCCAGAAAGTTCCAGAAAAATTTAATGAAGGATGCTGCACATAGCCCTTACATGGGATAAAAACTGCCGGACTAAAATTAGGAAAATAAATGAAGAATGTGACACAGGAACTGCAGCCAAAGCCATGAATAAGGCTATAGGATCCACATGTATGGTGGCTTCATGGAAAGTCTGACCCAATAAATTGTCACTACTTTGAAATGTTTACAAAGGTCAATAAAGTTTTCTGATATTCAACTCACGGACTATGGCTTCCTTGTTTAACAAGTTCAGAGCTGGTAGAAATTATGACACTGGTGGGGCCAAAACTGTAGCTGTACGCAGCTTTATGTAGTGTAGACCACTTTGACCCATCTTGTTATCCAGGCTTCATTCTTGGTAATGGCCATCCCTGGCATTCATGACCATCCATGGTCTTTCTGTGTACCATTCTCGCAGTTCCAGAACATCAAACCGTCATGCACGTTAGATGGTTGCACCCAGGTAGTAGAGCAGGAGCCACTATTGGACCGAGCGGTGGTGTGACTGTTCTGCAATGTTGGGTAGTGTAGGGAGTCTATGCTCCTACCCAGTTCCTGGTGCTCCAGACCCATTCCCAGGGTACATGGCGAGAGTTTGGCGTTGGATGGGATGGAAGAAAACGGAACCGACCTTATGAACAGCTCTAACGGGTTCCTCGTTAACTTGAAGGTCTCAAACATATGGGCCGCGTGAGGCTGCTTCTTGCGGCCCACAGGAAAGTGCCCCCTTGACTATCACTGTCAGTGCAGGGGCCGCAGCAATCACTGATTTATTATGAATGTCTTAACGCTGCACAAAGTTCTTTGCGCTATTAGGCGATGTGCCTACGGGACGTTGAACCTGCGGATATAACGGCAGGTTTCCCGCAGCAGCTGCCCCGGAATCTACAGCTATCCATTGCTGCGGGCTTCCAGCAAAAATATCTGCGGAAAACCTGCGGACATGCATGAGACTTGCCTGCGGATGTCCAGGCCTCTATCTCCATAGTGGAAAGGCGGGACATCTGCAGGAATAATTGACATGCAGTTACGTGCGGCTGCAGGAAATCCGCAGCATGGACACAGCACTCACCGTGTCCCATAGGATAACATGGAGTTTCTGTACTTGTGGACTTATCTAGAAAATCCAGATAAATCCGTGGGTACATGGTCCAGTGGGCAGATAGCCTTATCATGACAGCCACTGGCCAATCAGAGGCAAGCAGCTGATGCATATGTCATCTGCTTATCCCTGATTGGTCAGTGGATGCCACTTGACTTAGCACGGCAGCAGCAAAACGTTAATCTGAGTTTTAGAAGGAGCACCCAGTGGCCAATGATTTGTCAATGCAGCTCCGTGCCTGCGGGCACAAAGTATGGGAGTGGAGGACGGAGGGGGGCGTTTATTGAGACAGTGTGTGTGCAATAGCACAATAGGGGACTAAGATGGGATATTGCTACATGAAGATAAATAAAGAAATTGGGACATTACTGCAAGAGGACTTGCATGAGCACGTTTAGTAAATGGGGTCAAGGTTGGGCACATCACTACAGGATGGGGTCAAAGGGGGGGTACATTACTACAGGATGGGGCATGTTAGAGGGAATCGGGATGGGAACATTACTACAAGATGGGGACAAGTATGGGGGGGGCACATTACTAAAAGATGGGGGCACGGATGGGGCACATTACTACAGGATGGGATCAAAAGGGGGGGTACATTACTACAGGATGGGGCATGTTAGAGGGAATCGGGATGGGAACATTACTACAAGATGGGGACAAGTATGGGGGGGCACATTACTAAAAGATGGGGGCACGGATGGGGCACATTACTACAGGATGGGATCAAAAGGGGGGGTACATTACTACAGGATGGGGCATGTTAGAGGGAATCGGGATGGGAACATTACTACAAGGATGGGGGGACGTTACTAAAATGTTGGCCAAAATTACTATATGGTACATTTGTTATAAGCAAATTGTTCAAAAACATTGATCCAAAGGTGTAGAGATGAGAACAGTAACAATAAAGATGTCCCTTTGTCCAGTGATCGCTGCTCCTTCTACTCTCAGCAGAGTTGGAGCCTCCTGGGCTAATGGAGCAACAATTCACATCTTCAGCATTTAGCCTCAACATTGGATTTCCATGAAGGTTCTGGCTGGATGACAACTGGACAAACTCTGTGGCAAATCTCTGCCTGTAGCTTCAGGGTTCTACCCCGGGTCACTTTAATACCCAGTACAGCTGGCAGGACACAGTGCCACTCGCCAGTGTCCAGACCTGTTTAGGTTCTACATTTAGATTCCCTGCATAAGGCAGGAACGTCCTTCTATTTCTTCTGTTGTAGCCTCAACTGACTGGCAAGATGCTCACTCCTAGTTCCTTTGCACCCTGCTCCTCACATCTAGCTGGGACTGTTTCAACTGCCAACTCTCAACTGCCAAATCTCTCATCACCATAGTGACTAAACTATAGAGGATATTGCTCAGTATTCCTCCAATACAGCCCTTTGCTGACTCCTACCGCCACCTGCTGGTCTCCAGTGGTAATACAGAGCAATAACTTGCATTTGATCTGACATCAGGCTTTATTGCCTGTAATGGCCCCTTCTGGACCATTAATCTACAAAACCTCAGGTAAGCTTTCAAAGAGCAGATGCCCGACCCCAGCAGTGGCCTCTATATAAGGGATGAGATATTAGGAATCCCCAAAAAAATGGATCCATCTGTACACCCTAAACTCCTGAGCAATATCAATGGGTTCTGCTGACTTTACACAGTAAATGTATGGGGCTCTGTAGAAGCTAGTCGCATACTTTTTTACTTTTTTGTTTTTTTTTTTTTTTTTTTTTTTCTCCCCATGTGCTCTTTTTACAGATCCTGCATCACATGTTAGATCCTCCATCTCCTCCCTCTTTACATAGAACCTTATGAGCACCAACGGTCATCTCAGTATTTGGAAAATCTGTCATCATTGAATGGGTAAAATCTATGAATTGAGGGGGAAAATAGGTCCAATAGGAGAAAGCCTAGAGAAATTTGCTTCTATTACAAAGTTGCTTCTTTTCACTTGCACAAATATATGAATATTAGAACTATGCGCACACTAACACTGTCATTTAGGATTCCATAACGCAGGAAACAAGACGCTTGTTACTTTCCACACCGCACCTTCGTTTGACTATGTATCTTTCTTGATTTGCGTCACTCCCAGGTTCTCCTGTGATCCTTGGTGGGTGCTCCACAGCGCTCCTTGTACACTCACCGTCTGGTAATACTGTATAGCTTCTGGCCGGCAGGGGGACCTGGAACGAATTGTAGTGGAACACGAAGACTTGCATGGAATCTATCGATGCGTTCCACCACAGGTCCTCGCATTCCACTGTGTTGCAGGTCCCGGAGTAGTATGGTACCGCCAGATGTGCGCGGGTGTGTAGTCCACTGCAGGTCCTCCCATTCGGGGTCTGGTAAGTATGATTGTAGGGTCTGCCCTCTTCTTTCTTCTCTCTTTTGGGGATGGGGGGGTCATTATAGAAAGCAGAAGTGTCCTGAAATATTCAACTTTTTTAGCTGCATGGACACTTCATTATCGAACCATAACTAGGGCTTATATTCAGGGTAGGGCTTATATAAAAGCCTAATATTCTGGGTAGGGCTTACGTATAAGCCTAATATACTGGATAGGGCTTATGTATAGGCCTAATATTCTGAGTAGTGCTTTATTTATTTAAGCCTTATATTTAGGATAGGTCTGATATTTAAGCCTTCTATTCGGTGCAGGGCTTAAATTTAAGCGTAATCAAGGCAGGGCTTATATTTAAGCCTTATATTTAGGGTAGTGCTTATATTTAAACCTTATATTTACGGTAGGGCTTCTATTTAATCCTAATATTTGGGGTAGGGCTTATATTTAAGCCTTATATTTGGAGTAGGGCTTATATATAAGACATATCTGATGTAGAGCTTATATTTAAGCCTAATATTTGGGGTAGGGTTTATATTTAAGCCTAATATTTGGGGTAGGGTTTATATTTAAGCCTAATATTTGGGGTAGGGTTTATATTTAAGCATTATGTTTTGGGCAGGGCTTAAATGTAAGCCTAATATTCGGTGCAGGGCTTATATTTAAGCCTTATATTTAGGATAGGTCTGATATTTAAGCCTAATATTCGGTGCGGGCTTATATTTAAGCCTAATATTCAAGGCAGGGCTTATATTTAAGCCTTATATTTAGGATAGGGCTTATATTTAAACCTAATATTTGGGGTAGGGCTTATATTTAAGCCTAATATTCGGGATAGGGCTTATATTTAAGCCTAATATTTATGACAGGGCTTATATTTAAGCCTTATATTTATGACAGGGCTTATATTTAAGCCTTATATTTAGGGTAGGGATTATATTTAAGCCTACTCCAAAATGGAGGAAAATTCCTGCTAGGGCTTACTTTCAGGAAAACATGGTAAAAATTGTGGTAGCGCTGGTTCTTTACACACCAATCCATCAACTTGTAAAATGTTACCTGATGGTTAAATACCAAAGAGAAATGAACCCTACAACTTCAGTTATTCAGCAAAAACTGGAATAAAAAGCAATAAAAAAAAAAAAAGTACGACCCCCCCCCACACCCCCAAAAAAAAAAAAAAAATGTATCAACGTCCAATCACTACAAAAAAAAAGCCGTGAAACCGCCTAATCCACGTATAAATAAAAACATTACATCTTGGGAAAAATCGGCAACAAAAGTAAAGGGGTTGTTTTGATGCAAATTACTTCTTTTTGTTTTAGAATTTAAATAAGAAAGTATCTATTGTATAAACATTTACACACACATTAACCCTATAACTGCAGGGAACGGGAGGATTTTATGCTGCCAAGTAATTTTACAGCACAATGAATGTTGCAAAAACAAAAAATCTTAAAGCTGCGGATTTCTTTTGCATTTTATTTATTTATTTTTTTTTGCACAATTCTGGAATCTTTATTCCCGTTTTCCGGAACACTAAATGTTACAATGAAAAGTTTAACTCAAAACTACGACTTGTCCTATAAAAATGGATATTTAAAAGTATAAGTTATGGCTCTTGGAAGAAGGGATGGAAGAAAAGAAGAGTGCAAAAATTGAAACATTGCCTATATGGGACAGGTTAAACCACTTTGTCTGATCTTAACCCTATGTTTTCCATTACCAGCGATGGTCTATACATAATATCTCAGACATGGACCCCCCGGCTCTATCATTAAGTGTCATTTGTCACACACGGGGCCATCCGGCCGCGCCATAAACCTCCAGAAATCGAATTGTTACCGCATTCTTCACGCTGAAAACCGGCGAAACAAGAACTTACACAAGAGTTTATAGCTGGAGAATAAAATATCATCTGGAACAAACACTAAAGTTTTGTCACCTATAAAAGTATAATTACTCCGGGGACTTTTAACCCATTAAAGGATCTGAAAATGAAGAGAAACAGAGTACAGATAATGTAGTAGATGTCACCTGCAGTCCTATGTAACGCCACAGATAACAGTGATATCTCTCTGAGTACAGATAATGTAGTAGATGTCACCTGCAGTCCTATGTAACACCACAGATAACACAGTGATATCTCTCTGAGTACAGATAATGTAGTAGATGTCACCTGCAGTCCTATGTAACACCACAGATAAAACAGTGATATCTCTCTGAGTACAGATAATGTAGTAGATGTCACCTGCAGTCCTATGTAACACCACAGATAACAGTGATATCTCTCTGAGTACAGATAATGTAGTAGATGTCACCTGCAGTCCTATGTAACGCCACAGATAACAGTGATATCTCTCTGAGTACAGATAATGTAGTAGATGTCACCTGCAGTCCTATGTAACACCACAGATAACACAGTGATATCTCTCTGAGTACAGATAATGTAGTAGATGTCACCTGCAGTCCTATGTAACACCACAGATAAAACAGTGATATCTCTCTGAGTACAGATAATGTAGTAGATGTCACCTGCAGTCCTATGTAACACCACAGATAACAGTGATATCTCTCTGAGTACAGATAATGTAGTAGATGTCACCTGCAGTCCTATGTAACGCCACAGATAACAGTGATATCTCTCTGAGTACAGATAATGTAGTAGATGTCACCTGCAGTCCTATGTAACACCACAGATAACACAGTGATACCTCTCTGAGTACAGATAATGTAGTAGATGTCACCTGCAGTCCTATGTAACACCACAGATAACACAGTGATATCTCTGAGTACAGATAATGTAGTAGATGTGACCTGCAGTCCTATGTAACACCACAGATAGCACAGTGATATCTCTGAGTACAGATAATGTAGTAGATGTCACCTGCAGTCCTATGTAACACCACAGATAACACAGTGATATCTCTGAGTACAGATAATGTAGTAGATGTCACCTGCAGTCCTATGTAACACCACAGATAACACAGTGATACCTCTCTGAGTACAGATAATGTAGTAGATGTCACCTGCAGTCCTATGTAACACCACTGATAACACAGGAATATCTCTGAGTACAGATAATGTAGTAGATGTCACCTGCAGTCCTATGTAACACCACTGATAACACAGTGATATCTCTCTGAGTACAGATAATGTAGTAGAGGTCACCTGCAGTCCTATGTAACACCACAGATAAAACAGTGATATCTCTGACTACAGATAATGTAGTAGATGTCACCTGCAGTCCTATGTAACACCACAGATAACACAGTGATATCTCTCTGAGTACAGATAATGTAATAGATGTCACCTGCAGTCCTATGTAACACCACAGATAACACAGTGATATCTCTGAGTACAGATAATGTAGTAGATGTCACCTGCAGTCCTATGTAACACCACAGATAACACAGTGATATCTCTGAGTACAGATAATGTAGTAGATGTCACCTGCAGTCCTATGTAACACCACAGATAACACAGTGATATCTCTGAGTACAGATAATGTAGTAGATGTCACCTGCAGTCCTATGTAACACCACAGATAACACAGTGATATCTCTGAGTACAGATAATGTAGTAGAGGTCACCTGCAGTCCTATGTAACACCACAGATAACAGTGATATCTCTCTGAGTACAGATAATGTAGTAGATGTCACCTGCAGTCCTATGTAACGCCACAGATAACACAGTGATATCTCTGAGTACAGATAATGTAGTAGATGTCACCTGCAGTCCTATGTAACACCACAGATAACACAGTGATATCTCTGACTACAGATAATGTAGTAGATGTCACCTGCAGTCCTATGTAACACCACAGATAACACAGTGATATCTCTCTGAGTACAGATAATGTAGTAGATGTCACCTGCAGTCCTATGTAACACCACAGATAACACAGTGATATCTCTCTGAGTACAGATAATGTAGTAGATGTCACCTGCAGTCCTATGTAACACCACAGATAACACAGTGATATCTCTCTGAGTACAGATAATGTAATAGATGTCACCTGCAGTCCTATGTAACACCACAGATAACACAGTGATATCTCTCTGAGTATAGATAATGTAGTAGATGTCACCTGCAGTCCTATGTAACACCACAGATAACACAGTGATATCTCTGAGTACAGATAATGTAGTAGATGTCACCTGCAGTCCTATGTAACACCACAGATAACACAGTGATATCTCTGAGTACAGATAATGTAGTAGATGTCACCTGCAGTCCTATGTAACACCACAGATAACACAGTGATATCTCTGAGTACAGATAATGTAGTAGATGTCACCTGCAGTCCTATGTAACACCACAGATAACACAGTGATATCTCTGAGTACAGATAATGTAGTAGATGTCACCTGCAGTCCTATGTAACACCACAGATAACACAGTGATATCTCTGAGTACAGGTAATGTAGTAGATGTCACCTGCAGTCCTATGTAACACCACAGATAACACAGTGATATCTCTGAGTACAGATAATGTAGTAGATGTCACCTGCAGTCCTATGTAACACCACAGATAACACAGTGATATCTCTCTCGCACTCTCGGAACTCTTGTATCTGAGACTGTGTTTTCCGATGCAGATGTAGCAGAGCTGGATGTTCTGCACTTTGCATGGTCAGGACGCTATGCACTGAATTTCTGCCGCTCAGAATCTGTAGAAAGCTGGGTGACCCCGACCTGCGCTGCAACCTTCATAGAGATTAAATCATAACTGTAACCTTCCGTCATTGTCTCTACATTGCTGCCACCTTGTGGCCACACTGTATAATTACATGAATAATGCTGAGAGGTTATGTAAGATAACGAGGAAGAAGACATCTGAGAACACAGCTGGGACCCCGCTACCTCAGAGGACAGACACCTATACATCAGGTGAGGGTGCAGGGTCTAATGTAAAGGGAGATGTCAGTTATAAATACAGAATAGTGAGTGCAGCTCTGGAGTATAATACAGGAGGTAACTCAGGATCAGTAATGTAATGTATATACACAGTGACTGCACCAGCAGAATAGTGAGTGCAGCTCTGGAGTATAATACAGGAGGTAACTCAGGATCAGTAATGTAATGTATGTACACAGTGACTGCACCAGCAGAATAGTGAGTGCTGCTCTGGAGTATAATACAGGAGATAACTCAGGATCAGTAATGTAATGTATGTACACAGTGACTGCACCAGCAGAATAGTGAGTGCTGCTCTGGAGTATAATACAGGAGGTAACTCAGGATCAGTAATGTAATGTATGTACACAGTGACTGCACCTGCAGAATAGTGAGTGCAGCTCTGGAGTATAATACAGGAGGTAACTCAGGATCTGTAATGTATGTACACAGTGACTGCACCAGCAGAATAGTGAGTGCAGCTCTGGAGTATAATACAGGAGGTAACTCAGGATCAGTAATGTATGTACACAGTGACTGCACCAGCAGAATAGTGAGTGCAGCTCTGGAGTATAATACAGGAGGTAACTCAGGATCAGTAATGTAATGTCTGTACACAGTGACTGCACCAGCAGAATAGTGAGTGCAGCTCTGGAGTATAATACAGGAGGTAATTCAGGATCAGTAATGTAATGTATGTATACAGTGACTGCACCAGCAGAATAGTGAGTGCAGCTCTGGAGTATAATACAGGAGGTAACTCAGGATCAGTAATGTAATGTCTGTACACAGTGACTGCACCAGCAGAATAGTGAGTGCAGCTCTGGAGTATAATACAGGAGGTAATTCAGGATCAGTAATGTAATGTATGTGCACAGTGACTGCACCAGCAGAATAGTGAGTGCAGCTCTGGAGTATAATACAGGAGGTAACTCAGGATCAGTAATGTAATGTATGTGCACAGTGACTGCACCAGCAGAATAGTGAGTGCAGCTCTGGAGTATAATACAGGAGGTAACTCAGGATCAGTAATGTAATGTATGTACACAGTGACTGCACCAGCAGAATAGTGAGTGCAGCTCTGGAGTATAATACAGGAGGTAATTCAGGATCAGTAATGTAATGTATGTACACAGTGACTGCACCAGCAGAATAGTGAGTGCAGCTCTGGAGTATAATACAGGAGGTAACTCAGGATCAGTAATGTAATGTCTGTACACAGTGACTGCACCAGCAGAATAGTGAGTGCAGCTCTGGAGTATAATACAGGAGGTAACTCAGGATCAGTAATGTAATGTATGTACACAGTGACTGCACCAGCAGAATAGTGAGGGCAGCTCTGGAGTATAATACAGGAGGTAACTCAGGATCAGTAATGTAATGTATGTACACAGTGACTGCACCAGCAGAATAGTGAGTGCAGCTCTGGAGTATAATACAGGAGGTAACTCAGGATCAGTAATGTAATGTATGTACACAGTGACTGCATCAGCAGAATAGTGAGTGCAGCTCTGGAGTATAATACAGGAGGTAACTCAGGATCAGTAATGTAATGTATGTACACAGTGACTGCACCAGCAGAATAGTGAGTAGATAACTAAAAATTGATAAAAAAAAGTCGTCACACACAGTAGAAAAAAAATCCTTTTACTTGCAGCGTCATAGAGAATAACACAATCACACATTTACTGATCCATTGTCAATGCTCAAATAAAAATCAAAAACTTTATTTAAAAAAAAAAAAAATCTTTCCTTCATTTCAAAGTTTCATCACAAATTTTTCATATTTTCTGTAAATCCCGGGAAGGGTTAATGTAGCAGAGGATTCAAAAGCAGGCGTTGGGATTTTTGGAGTCGTTGTCCTTACACGAGGGGTCACTGCAGGAGACAAAGCGGGATAAAATAGTATCAAATATATGAAGAATATTGGGTGGTAATCCTGCATCAGCCACTCGGACGTTTCCTGCACTAAGAGGCAGAGGCGGCTGGTTAGGTGGTGACACCGCAGGGGCAGATAGATATGGGAAGTATGACAGGTGACTGGCACAGTGATAATGGGACCTGTCAACTGGCTAGACAGATAGGACACTGAGTAACTGAGAACGCACAGGCACCTTTCCTAATGGGAAGGTGCCTTAAATACATACTGCCTCTCAGCTATAGGCTTTAAGAAGAGGGCCGGTGTGCACACGGGCACTCTAAGCGCTTTACCGGGGAGCCTGTGCTGGGGAGCGGGGAATGTGCCGCCGCGGACCTGCAAGGGTGGACACAACCCGGCGGCGGCAGTAGGTTGGCATCCCTGCGGGAACACCGGCACTACAGCGGGTCATTATCAGCTGGTGTTTATAGACTGATCTCAGTTCTTACCATTTGAGGAAGTCTCGAGCTCTCCAAGAGGCAATGAACTCAGAGAATTTGGCTACAGACGTTCCTCCCTGAGCCTGAAGATCATCAGACTTCTTCTTGTTGAAGTTCCCACAAGCTCCGCAGAGGGACCCGGAGAATTTCTGGTGGACGTTTAGGGTCAGATCTCCATTTTCACTCATCGAGAGTTCCAGGTCATCATCCCGTCTTATCAGCAGTTTTCCATCGGTGGACTCTACGGTCACTGCGCCGGCCGTGTGGGGAAGACTCACTGTGCGCCCGTTGAGCTGTAGTAACAAATGACAAGGGTAAGTATTGGTGACTCATCTTCCAATGGTAATTTGGGCATCCTTCAACCCGATGTATCTCTGATATCAACTTCTCCAAACAGAAACAAGATGGAGACCTCAGTTATATCTGACACTTCAGTAGAACTTACCCACGCCGATCCACGAGGGCTGAGAGCGACGGAGAATTCTGGGAAATAGACATGGACGGCAGAGACATCAAACTCATCCGAATTCTTGCAACTCCGAGAAATTACAACAATTCGGAACCAATTATCGTCATCGAGGCTGCAAACGTTGGTGAGGTCAAAGGTGCTATCGGGAGCGATAGAGCCAGACAAGCTATCAAATGAGACCAGGCCACCATTGGCGCTCACAGTACATGTGCCACGTTTTTCAAAGCAGCCTTGCTTTCCTTCCTGAAGACCACAGTACTCATCATCCGAGCAGCTAAACTGGCTGCACTCAACAAGGCCACCGTTTTGACACGTGCATCGTTGGAGACAATCAGAGGACACAACCGAATCTTCAAGCTAGAAAGGAAAAGAGACAGAAAAATCAGTACACTCATCTGGACACTCCTGGATGGTTTTCCAGGAGGACACTAATCAACTTCGCTTACAAAATTTCCCACCAAGTCATGTACACCTTTCACACAACTCCTGAATGTCAACTTGGACACCAGGACACCATCTGATAATGGAGCATCTTGTTGTCTTCTTGATGGAAGCACTTCTTATTTGAAGAGGCTTTGGCCATGCCCAGGAGATTTTCCAACTTTTTTTGACCTTAGCAGGTCTTCTCTTTCTATGGGATTCCCCAAGACACCATCAAATGATGGAGCATCTTGTTGTCTTTTTTACAGAGACTCTTCTTGTTTCATCACCATCTGGTGTCTTGTCTTCTTTACAGAGGAGCTTCTTCTTTCTGGAGGGGTTGGTCATGCCCAAGAGATTTTCCAACTGTTTTCTGAGCTCAGGAGGTCTTCTCTTTTTATGGTATTCCCCAAGACACCATCAGATTGATGGAGCATCTCGTTGTCTTCTTTATGGAGGAGCTTCTTATTTCAGGAGGCTTTGGCCATGCTCAGGAGATTTTCCAACTGTTTTTGGAGATCAGGAGGTCTTTTCTTATTATGGGATTCCCCAAGACACCATCTGATGTCTTGTTGTCATCTTTACGGGGGAGCTTCTTATTTCGGGAGGCTTTGGCTATGGTCTGGAGATTTTCCAACTGTTTTTGGAGCTTAGGAGGTCTTCTCTTTTTATGGGATTCCCCAAAACATCATCTGATGTTTGTTGTCTTCTTTACGGAGTATCTTCTTATTTCAGGAGGTTTTGGCCATTCCCAGAAGATTTTCCAATTGTTTTTGAGCTTAGTGGGTCTTCTCTTTTTATGGGATTCTCCAAGACGCCATCTCATGATGGAGCATCTTGTTGTCTTCTTTATGGAGGAGCTTCTTATTTGAGGAGGCTTTGGCTATGCTCTGGAGATTTTCCAGCTGTTTTTGAAGCTTAGGAGGTCTTCTCTTTTTATTGGATTCCCCAAGACATCATCTGATGTTTGTTGTCTTCTTTACGGAGGAGATTCTTATTTCATCACCATCTGATGTCTTTACGGAGGGGCTTCTTATTTCAGGAGGAGTTGGTCCTGTTCAGGAGATTTTCCAAGTATTTTTGGAGTTCAGGAGGTCTTCTCTTTTTATGGGATTCCCCAAGTCGTTCCAAGAGAGATGGCAATTATGTCTTCAAGCCTTCAGGTCTACAGTATTACACAATATGCAACTTTCTTCTCATAATTGTTTGAACTCAGGGTGCTACCTTGTGTGGACTCAGGGGAACATCACTTGTCATTGCTAAAGTGGACACTACTGGACTGGATGACCTCTCCGATGAACACCGTATCACTATCCCAATAGTCAATACAAAGTTGCTGTCTTTTGTGAGACCCTAAACATGGTTCTCTAGACACCCATGGTTGGAATGCATTGAGGAACATCATGAGGGGGCATCAAAAGATGCAAAAGCCACCACTGTTTGAACTTACATTGTAGTATCTTCCATTGTAAAAGCATCCGCAGTATTCCATGGGGACGCAACGATTTCCATCAAATAGATATCCGTCATCACACTCACAACCTTCTGAGCATTCATTGATGCAAGAAGTAGATGTGGAGATGCCAGAGCATGAAACATCACAAGTGTGAGTGCAGAGCTCGTAATGACTGTTTTCCGGACACTCCAAACCTGCAAGGCAAAGTGTAACACGATGAGACCGTATAATGACCTCTTATGACCAAGTCCTTCATGAATATCTAAATCTAGTTGTCACTGATGAAGCTACTTACTGCAGAAGTTAGATGACCTCCAAGATTGAATTTTGGCCCCGGCAGCCTGGCACGCTGAGGCATAAGCCTGAAGGCTTTGGCACAGGATATCTTTTTGGCCATCACTTGCACACATATCAAGCAAACATTGGGTAAAATAGTTGGTCACACTGATTAGCTCATGGCAGTCAGAAAATGGGCCATCTTCACTCACTAACAGCCCACAAGACTCGTCTTGTCGGAATATGGCCGCCCTCATCTCGTCACAACCCTTGCAATTCTCTTTGCAGCTGCAGTCTTTTACGTCCTTGTTTGCACTCCATGCTGCCCCAAACTCTTCCACGTTTTCAGAAAGCTGGCCAGATGGTAGAAGTAAGTCATCGTTGTCGTTATTATTGAAGTTCCCACACATGCCGCACACTGCACTCTCATATACAGAGGGAACTGTGATGTAAACAGAGTTAATGGTGTCATAACGGACGACCATCTCAAAGTCAGTCTGAAGGACTATACTGGAACCTTCTTGGTGGATTTCAACTTTACCGTGGTCCAAAACAAGAGGCAGAATGTGGATCTCCTCATTAACCTGTAATCAGAAAGGCAAGGCATTTCATAATTCTAGAACTGGTCGCAATCATTCCTGAGTAAGGGCAGTGCCTGGGGGAACCTCTTGGTCCATTGACCAAATGGGCATCCTGCAAAGTCTAAGTTCAGTGCCTTCAAAATCAATGCAAGGGTAGAGTTCCTCCAACATAGTTCCCTACTATATAAGCTCATATCCCTCCAAAGAGGCCAAAGAGAAGCTCTCTGAAATGCTCATGGCCTCTGTTGGGGCAGCAAACAGGATTAGTGGACCCACTGGATCACAGCGGGGTACCCAGGCTTACCCTTTAGTGGGAGGAGCTTAACTAAACACCCACTGTGAGGCGGATGCCAGGTACCACTCCCAGGGCAGTGAGCATTACAGTTTGCACAGACCTCAGGACAGGTGACGGACTCAGGTATAGATGGGTACAGGCAGAGTGACTGAGGCAGGCTGGCCAGGCTAGTACAGACAGGAATGGTGGGCAGGTATGGGAAGGCAGGTACTGGAAATGAACACAGGGATAACAGGGCAGGAGCTCAGGACCTGACAACAAGCTAGGTAGCAGACTGGCTAACTAAAGGTGTTGCGCAGGCACCTCCCCTAATGGGAGGATGCCTTAAATACACATTTCCTGGAAATAACATGCTGACCCTTTAAGAAGAGAGCCGATGTGCTCGTACGCATCTTAAGTGCACTCCCGGAACCCTGTGCAGCATCTACAGCGCCCAAGAGGGGAAGGAGGCAGCAGCACATGTGGATGGCCAGGGGAGTGTGGGGGAGGATGCGACCCGGCTGGGGTGGTGAGTAAGTTGGCGTGCCTGCAGGGACGCCGGCGCTACACTCTCTTAGTGCCCAAATCATTCCTTCTAGATTATGCCCCATCACCCTTTGTCTCTGAGTCAATACATAAAAGGTGTCACTCCTTTTACTTCTCCCTTAGCTATTTTCCTTCTCTACCCCAATTATCATGTAGTCCTCAAGATGGCACCAACCCCTTATTACATTTCTGTAAGGAGCAGCGTTTCCCAGGAGGACATTCATTTCTTTAAATATTTTGGATTGCTCTGCTACCCATTGACTTACCAGCACAATCCATTGTGTCTCCCGGTACATGACGATTTCAAACCCATACACATTCACTCTCAATAAAAGGGTTCCAACTACATTATCTGTTCCGAAACTTCCGCTCTCTGCCACAATCGAAAAGTTCCCAAGTTCCAAGTTTTCGCTGCAGACCTCAACCAAGGTGTAGGAACATGAGCCTTGGAGGTTGTACGTAAGGCCGTCGAATGTAATGAAGTGTCGGTTCCCGGCCATCAGACATGTGCCTGTTTTCTTAGAATGGCAAGCGATTTCTCCATTGACCACCTTACACTCTTCGTTGGGACCACACTCTACGGCGTGACATTCGACCACTCCATTGGCTGTACACTGGCACTGCTCATTGCATTGCTCATCCACATAAAATGTCTGACCGCTCTGGTAATAAGTGTTGTTGTAGTCACAGCCACATTGAGAAATGGAAACACATGCATCTCCACTGCGCACAAAGCCGCTGTCACAATAGCATCCTTCTGTGCAGGTCTTCTCGCAGCCAGACACCGAATTCAGGCTTGAACATGTGGTGTGACAACCGGGTCCACAGAGCTCATAATGGCTGTTTGATGAGCAGATGGGCTCTGAAAGAGGAGGGAGAATTATATTATGATGTTATCTCCATCATATCTCTACCTGGATCATCTACTTTCTCGACACATGGTGCTTACAGATACCGTGCATTCCACACCTCATGCCTCATTTAATAGGGTCCATTCCTCATGATGTCTGATGCAAGTCTTGGGTGCACTTTTAGGCAATTTCTTAGGGTTGGGAAGTGTGGGCTCCAATAGATTAGCAATATGTCCTCAATTACCATACTAAGCATGGCCAATGGTCACCACCTCTAAAAGTCACATTGTTGAGTTTATTAACTCTAGAACCATCAGGACACATGGTCATCGAAAAGTAGCCTCTTACAGAGCCAAGTCTCAAACTGTGGTCCACTAAAATGTATGCTTATGGTTTTGAGGTACTTTCTTTGGGTTGGGTACTTGACACTTAAACTTCCTTCAGGCCCAAAATGGCCACTGTTTCCAATTAATCCCTATTGGTCAGTGTTAATCATTAAACTGTGAGTCCACTTCTACTTCTAACAGTTACAAAGTCAAGTTCACTCAAGAAAGTTCAGAACATATTGTCATCTGTGAGTGAAGAACTCATGGTCATCTGTGAGTGAAGAACTCATGGTCATCTGTGAGTGAAGAACTCATGGTCATCTGTGAGTGAAGAACTCATGGTCATCTGTGAGTGAAGAACTCATGGTCATCTGTGAGTGAAGAACTCATGGTCATCTGTGAGTGAAGAACTCATGGTCATCTGTGAGTGAAGATCTGATGGTCACCTGTGAGTAAAGAATTCATGGTCATCTGTGACTAAAGAACTCATGGTCATGTGTGACTGAAGAACTCATGGTAATCTATGACTGAAGAACTCATGGTCATGTGTGACTGAAGAACTCATGGTCATTTGTCACTGAAGCACTCATGGTCATCTGTGAGTGAAGATCTGATGGTCACCTGTGAGTGAAGAACTCATGGTCATCTGTGACTAAAGAACTCATGGTCATGTGTGACTGAAGAACTCATGGTCATCTGTGAGTGAAGATCTGATGGTCACCTGTGAGTGAAGAACTCATGGTCATCTGTGACTGAAGAACTCATGGTCATCTGTGAGTTAAGAACTCATGGTCATGTGTGACTGAAGAACTCATGGTCATCTCTGACTGAAGAAATTGTGGTCATCTGGATTGATAAATACTCATTCGAGCCAAAATGTTGCTCCAACTGCACCCCTATAGACTTGGAGGTACATTATTTGGGTTTGGGGCACTTGGCAACTAGAATCTAGCTACATTGCCATAATGACCACTGTCTCTGATCAAATCCTACTCAGAATTGTCGGTGACCGCCATGGGGACGGCCAGTCTACCTCCACCATTCACATTCTCAAGATATCATTCAAACTCAAGAACACTCAAGGCACATGGACATTGGATGACTTATTACAGAGATACATATCCTTATAGACTATTGTTTACCACCGCCATGCCATGTCTCACGAGGCACCACATTGCATTATCATTGTATGGGGGGTTATTATTTGGGATAATTGATACTTACAGATTTCTAATTATCAATGCTTGCAACTAAACCATACTTTCCTTCTAAACCCTCGAATGTTTAGTGGCTACCATGGGACTGTCAGTCCATCGCCACCAGTCACATTAGGCTACCTGGCCATCTAAGATAAAGAGATGGTGACATCACTTACCACATATTGTATACTTTCTCCATTCATTAATGGTGACTCCCTTCTCTTGACAATCAGAGACGTATCTAGCAATCGCTCCACATACGGCTGAATATTGACCTCCATATAGGCAGCTGTCATACACGCAGTCATCAAAATATGACAAATAGTCAATGACATCAAAGCATTGGCTGAAAGGTCCGTCCGGCTTCTTGAGAATGCCACAGTGCTTCTCATCCGAGTATTTTTCGGTATCTTCCTTATTGCAGTTTGAGCAATCTCCTTCACACCCGATTGTACACTCATCGCTCTCCTCCACCCTATACTTTTCTTCAAACTTTTCATAATCTTCTTTGTTGCCATGCGGGGTCAAGTCATCAGTAGGATCTTGGTTAAAGTTTCCGCACATGCCGCAGAGGGATTCTGCATAGGTGCTGGGCACCATAACTCGACCATAAGTTTCCCAGTTATAATTGATGGTTAACTCAAAATCAGTCCTGACAAAAGCATGTTCTCCTTTCATAAATCCTTTGATTTGGTTGGAATCCATTGTAAAGGGTAAAAATTTGGCAACTCCGTTTACCTAAAAAATAAAAAAAGTTGAGCATTTTAATTATTAGGGAAGAGTCAACGCCTTTGAAATCTGGAGCTGGTGAAGGATGTTATCAATACCATGGATGTCAAGAACAAACAAATCAATTTTGGAACATATCAAGCCAGACATGTCACTGGAAGCAAGGATCAGCAAGCTACGACTTGCCTACTTCGGACACATCTCATACGAAGAGAAAAATCATGTGAGAAGAACATCATGGTTGGAAGAATAGAAGGAACAAGGCAAAAAGGAAGACCAGCAACCCAATCTATCTAGGTGGAGAAGACCGTGGTGGACATATCTAGGCGGAGAAGACTGTGGTGGACATATCTAGGCGGAGAAAACCTTGGTGGACATATCTAGGCGAAGAAGACCCTGGTGAACATATCAAGGTGGAAAAAATCCTGGTGGGCCTATCTAGGCAGAGAAGACTATGGTGGACCTATCTAGGCAGAGAATCCCTGGTGGACATATCTAGGTGGAAAAGATCCTGGTGGGCCTATCTAGGCAGAAAAGACTATGGTGAACCTATATAGGCGAAGAAGACCCTGGTGGACATATCTAGATGGAGAAGACCCTAGTGAACATATCTAGGTGGGAAAGATCCTGGTGGGCCTATATAGGCGGAAAAGACTATCGTGGACCTATCTAGGTGGAGAAGACTCTGGTGGACCTATCTAAGTGGAGAAGACTGTGTTGAATATATCTAGGCGGAGAAAACTGTGGTGAACCTACCTAGGTGGAGAAGATCCTGGTGGACATATCTAGGAGGAGAAGACACTGGTGGCTTTATTTAGGAGAAAACTCTAGTAGACCTATCTAGGCAGAGAAAACTGTGATGAACCTATCTAGGCGGAGAAGATCCTATTGGACATATCTAGGTGGGGAAGACCCTAGTGGACATATCTTGGTGGAGAAGACCCTGATAGACCTATCTAGGCTGCACAAGATTGTTCTTCTTACAGAATGTTCATCCATCAAGTCGTCATTGAGATCGAGCTGAAGTTAAAAGAGAATTGTTAGGAGTAAATGAGAAGCAATGGGGATAGAGGGTTCAGCAAGAAGGTCTGAAATATAATATGGGACAATCATGATTTAGTGGAGAAGAGTTGTAATCTCTATACTTTGCAAACCCCCAAGTCTCATTATAGCCCTGACAGTCGCATGCTGAGAGATACCCATAGTGAAGAACATCAGGCATCATCAAGATCATCATAAAATACTCACCAAAACTTTTTGTGGATGGTCCCTGGTCAATGTGATGGTTTGATTGTAAACTTCTAAAGTCACAGACTTTGTGTAAGAAGCCGTTTTGCTTCCTCGCCTTTCATTTTGGACTGTGACTTGGAAAGGGGTAAGGTTTGGATCCATCAAAGGACACAATCCGGTCAACTGATAGGTACATGTCCCCATGAAGTTGTACTTCTGGCCATCGAATGTTGTATAGTGAGGATCTCCGGTGCTGACACACGTAGAGAAGCTGACGGGATAACAGTCCCGGACTCCATTTTTCAGCAAACATCTTTCCGTGTCTTTGCATTTGTCTTCTGTGCACACTACCTGGCCAAGGATGGGGTCACAATGACAGCGAACGTTGCACTTATCGTCAGACCAGAACACTTCGTTGGGCTTGTAATAGTGGTCCCGGTAGATGCAGCCACAGCTGGCCACATCAATACATTGGCCGGCACTAGAAACATACCCCTCGTTGCAGTGGCACGTTTCCCGGCATGGCTCGGTGCACCGATCTGGTGAGCTTTTGTCTAAGCAGGTGGCCGGGCAAGCATTGCCACAGAATTCATACTGACTGTTTTCTTGACAATTCATATCTGGCAAAGAAGGAAATACGTATTGTTTTTAAAAATAAAATTATTTTGCATATCCAAATGCCCTATTTTCCGGTTTATAAGACGCACTTTTTTCCCCCAAAACATGGCAGAAAATGGGGATGTGTCTTACACCACGCATGGCTTACTGGGGCGGCAGTGGTGGCGCAAGGTCAACGATGTTGCGGGCTCCTGGGGTGTCATGGCGGTAGGTGCCATTGATCTGCCAATGGGCTTGGAGGAGGGGGTGTCACGGCTCAAGAGGGTCAGTATGCAGCAGTGGAGGGTCGGTAATACTCCGTGCTCATGGGGTGTCACGGTGGCGGGCGCCATTGATCTGCCAGCGGGCTCGGAGTAGGGGGTGTCGCGGCTCAAGAGGGTCAGTATGCAGCACCGGAGGGTCAGTGATACTGTGGGCTCATGGGGTGTCACTGTGGCGGGCGCCATTGATCTGCCGGCGGGCTCGGAGTAGGGGGTGTCGTGGCTCAAGAGGGTCAGTGTGCGGCAGCGGAGGGTCAGTGATACTGTAAGCTCATGGGGTGCCGTGGTTGCGGGCGCCATTGAGCTGCTTTGAACCACCCTCAGTTGACAAGATGGATTTCAAGAAAATGGCCATGGAGGCGTCGCATGTGCAGATAGGACTCTGGCCATTTTTTTAAAGTCCATCGCGTGAATCTGCACACGCACAACCTCTGCAGCCATTTTCTTGATCTGCCGGCAGGCTCGGAGTAGGGGGTGTCGCGGCTCAAAAGGGTCAGTGTTTGGCAGTGGAGGGTTGATGATACTGTGGGCTCGTCGGGTGTCGCGGTGGTGGGCACCATTGATCTGAGGGCTGCTTTGAATCGCCCACAGTTGATGAGATGGACTTCGAGAAAATGGCCGTTGAGGCGTCGCGTTTGCAGATAGGATTCTGTGGCCATTTTTTTTAAGTCCATCGCGTCCATCTGAGCATGTGCAACCTCCACGGCCATTGTTTTGAAGTCCGCCGGTGGTTCAATGGAGCTTGCATTCCGCCGGCAGATCAATGGTGCTCGCCACCGCGACACCACATGAGTTTGTAGTATTGTCGACCTTCCGCTACTGCACACTGACCCGCTTGAACCGTGACACCCCTTCCTCTGATATCGCTGACAGATCAATGGCTCCCGCCGCTGTCACACCCCACAGCATCACCGACCCTCTTGAGCTGCAACACTCCCTCCTCACCCCACGAGCCCACAGCATAGCGAACCCTCTTGAGCCGCGACACTTCCTCCTCCAAGCCCGCTAGCAGATCAATGGCACCCGCCGCTGTGACACCCCACGAGCCCACTGCATCACCGACCCTCTTGAGCTGCGACACCCCCTCCTCACCCCACGAGCCCACAGCATAGCCAACCCTCTTGGGCCGTGACACTTCCTCCTCCAAGCCCAAGATCAATGGCACCCGCCGCTGTGACACCCCACGAGCCCACAGCATCACCGACCCTCTTGAGCTGCAACACCCCCTCCTCACCCCACAAGCCCACAGCATAGCGAACCCTCTTGAGCCGCGACACTTCCTCCTCCAAGCCCGCTAGCAGATCAATGACACCCGCCGCTGTGACACCCCACGAGCCCACAGCATCACCGACCCTCTTGAACCACGACATCCCCTCCTCCGAGCCCGCTGATGGATCAATGGCACCCACCACCGTGACACCACATGAGCCCACAGCATTGCCGACCCTCTTGAGCAACGACACCTCCTTCTCAACCTACGAGCCTACAGGATGGCCGACCCTCTTGAGCTGCAACACCACCTCCTCACCCCATGAGCCCACAGCATAGCGAACCCTCTTGAGCTGCAACACTTCCTCCTCCAAGCCCGCTAGCAGATCAATGGCACCCGCCGCTGTGACACCCCACGAGCCCACAGCATCACTGACCCTCTTGAGCCACGACATCCCCTCCTCCGAACCCACTGATGGATCAATGGCACCCACCACCATGACATCACATGAGCCCACAGCATTGCCGACCCTCTTGAGCAACGACACCTCCTACTCAACCCATGAGCCTACAGCATCGCCGACCCTCTTGAGCTGCGACACCTCCTACTCAACCTACGAGCCTACAGCATTGCCGACCCTCTTGAGCCGCGACACCTCCTACTCAACCCATGAGCCTACAGCATCGCTGACCCTCTTGAGCCGCGACACCTCCTACTCAACCCATGAGCCTACAGCATCGTCGACCCTCTTGAGCCACGACACCTCCTACTCAACCTACGAGCCTACAGCATTGCCGACCCTCTTGAGCCGCGACACCTCCTACTCAACCTACGAGCCTACAGCATCGGCAACCCTCTTGAGCCCCGACACCCCTTCCTTTGAGCCCGCAGCATTGCCTACTCTGCCTCCTGTGACCTTCCTGAGCCACTCCACCACCACCGCTCCCCCCCGATGAGCTGATATATAAATATTTGGGCTTACCACAGCCTGTACTGGTTCTCCAGTCTGAGATGAGGATTCTCTGCTTTCTACAGGCCGCAATGTAGGCTTCAAAAGCCTGGCACAAGCCGAGGCCATTATGGCTGCAAACATCTTTGACGCAGTTGTTGAAGTATATGGTGGTGCTGACGTTGGCGTGGCAGTCTCGGAACGGTCCATCGTCGTCTTCAAGGCGGCCGCAGAAGTCTTCTCCTTCGTAGAGGCTCATCTGAGTGTCATTGCACTCGGCGCAGCTTCCTTGACAGCTGTCCCAGCAGAACATCTCGTTTTCGTCGACTCTCCAGGACTTGGCCCACTTGGTTATCACCGTCATTTGCACGTTGGTTGGAGATACTTTGTCGTCTCGGGAGTTGCCGTTGAAGTTTCCGCAGAGGCCTCCGACGGCTGCAAAGTAGCTGCTGGGGATTGTGACCTCTACGTGCCAGTTGTAGTCGTATTCCACCTGGAGGCCGCCGGACGTCTTCAGGACCGCGTACTCTCCAACTTGGGTGATGGAGAAGGACTTACTGATGAAAGGGAGGTTTCTAATTTCACCATTTATCTGAAAAGTTACAAAATTATGGAAAAAAAAAGATCAGAAAATCCGTGTTTCAACATTTCTGGAACATTTTGCATCTTCTTACTCCTAACCTCCATATCTGGTCTATGACACCTAATATAAGTCTGTGCAGTCTATAGTGGCAGTATATTGTACAGCAAACAGAACATCCTGTAACCAATTTAGTCTATTTATTAAGACTTTGGAATTTTTCTCTTCTATAACATCTGCTTACTCCCATGCTTTCACATCTGCCCTCATACACCTTTAAGTAAACAGAACCTGAAGCAAGTCTGTGCAGTATATAGTTGCAGTCTATTGTATAGCAGATACAACTTCCTGTAACCTCCTAGATTAATCTTTTTCTTCACAACTGGACTTTGCTTTCTCAAGCGGGCATTTTCTTATTCCCATCCAGCACGTCTTATCATCCCCCCAATGAGAAGGACCTAAAGCAAGTCTGTGTAGCCTATGTAGGCAGTCTATTGTACAGCAAATAACCACTTTAATACATTGGAATTTATTTTCTATAATTTGCATCTTCTTACTCCTATGCTTCAGATCTGCCCTCATACACCTTTAAGTAAGAAGAACCTCAAGCAAGTCTGTGCAGTATATAGTTGAAGTCTATTCTATAGCAGATAGAATTTCCTGTAACCCTTGTAGCCTACACATTAATACACTAGCTTTTCCTTCTATATCTTCCATCTGCTTATTCCTATTGCACATAGCTGTCATTTCACACCTTCTAGTAAAATGACCTAAAGCAAGTCTATGCAGTATATAGAGGCAGACTATTGTATAGCAGATAGAATTTCATGTGGCCTCCTTAGCCTACATTGCACTTTTCCTTCTCAGCCTTGCATTTTTGTATTCTCATTCCACATGTCTTATCATAACTCCCAATGAGAAGAACCTAAAGCAAGTCTGCGCAGCCCATGTAGGCAGTCTACTGTACAGCAAATAGAACTTCCTATAACCAATTTAATACATTGGAATTATTGGACTTTTCAATCTATAGCTTGCATCTACTTCCTCTTATCCTCCGCATGTCCTATCATACCTCCCAATGAGAAGGACCTAAAGCAAGTCTGTGCAGCACATGTAGGCAGTCTATTGTGTAGCTTGTAGCTGTAATTTCTATAGCCTATACATTAGAATATTGGACTTTTTCCTCTATAGCTTGCATGTTCTTAATTCATTCCTACACATCTCGCCTCTCTCACCCTCCGATTAGAAAGACCTAAAACAAGTCTGTGCAGATAATATAGGCAATCTACTGTATAGCTGTAATTTCGATAGTCCACACATTAATTTATGTTTCCTTTTACATTTTACTTTTTTAATCCCTTTCTGCCTATTTGGCCTCCCATATCTCCCGATAAAAAGAGTTTAAAGCAAGTCTGTGCAGATAATATAGGCAGTCTCCTGTATAGCTGTGATTTCTATAGTCCACTTGTTAATTTATTGAACTTTTCCTTTTATAATTTAATTTTTAATCACTTCCCGCACTTTTGGCCTCTTATATCTCCCAATAAGAAGGATGTAAAGCAAGTCTGGGCAGATAAAATAGGCAGTCTCCTGTATAGCTGTAATTTCTATAATCCACATACTAATTAATTGGACTTTTCATTTTACAATTGACGTTTTTGATCCCTACCTGTACATTTGGTCTCCCATATCTCCTGATAAAATGGTTTAAAGCAAGTCTGTGCAGATAATATAAGCAGCCTCCTGTATAGCTGTAACTTCTATAGTCCGCATGTTAATTTATTGAACATTTCCTTTTTTAATTTACGTTTTTAATCGCTTCCTGCACATTTGGCCTTCTGATAAGAAGGATGTAAAGCAAGTCTGTGCAGACAATATAGGCAGTCTCCTGTATAGCTGTAATTTTTATAGTTCCCATATTATTATTTTTTTTCTTTATAATTCACATTTTTAATCGCTTCCCACACATTTGGCCTCCCATATCTCCCAATAAGAAGGATGTAAAGCAAGTCTGTGCAGCTATAGAGGCAGTGTATTGTATGGTTATTGTCTTTGTAACTGGGGCTGGTAGTCACCCGGACACTTACTCGCACTTGTCCAGGTTCATCTTTGACAATGGAAATTTTGTAGTTGTATACAAAGACATTGATGAGTCGGACGGAGGAGGACGTGGGACTTCCCCTGTTATCGTTCTTCTCCTCCACACGGAAATATTCCAAGGTCGTATCAGACCCAATATATTCCGCCAGGATATAGGTGCAGGTGCCGTGGAAGTCATAGTTGTAGCCATCAAAGGTTGTGAAGTGAGGGTCTCCCCAGGCCGTGCAGGAGCTCGAAAAGTCAGGGACGCAAACCGCAACGTATCCATCAACGACCTCGCAATGCTCCTGGTCTCTGCACGCAAAGGATTTACAAGGATCTAGAGAAAATAGGGAAAAAAGACATTTATTGACCGGACAACGATCCGTTCTATGCCGTAAATTGCCAATGTGGCTTCAAACATCTTCAATATGTGGATCCAAGATTTACACAACGAGACGCCGCGTCACTATGTAACCAAAACGCCCGACCTTTATTGATACATTTGACTTTTCCCTCTATGATGGCGCAGATCTCGTCAGAAGAACAACCGGACGGCTGACAGTCCATCAAGTGTCGAGACGTGCAAGTACAAGACTGGCTGCAGTCCTCCGAGACGATGGTCTCATTCACCTGATGAAGGGCAAAGACATCGTCACATTCTCAAGAATATGTACAATGTAACAAAGTGTAGAACAATGGAAGAGGCCGGAAGACAGAGAAGACTGACGAGGTGGGGGAAAAAAAGAAGGGAGAAAGGGAGGAGAAGGGGACTGGAAGGATAAGACTGAGGAGGTGGAGGAAGAAGAAAGGGAGAAGGAGAATGGAAGGAGAATGGAAGGAGAGGTGAAGACTGAGGAGGTGGAGGAAGAAGAATGGGAGAATGAGAGGAGAAGGGGAATGGAAGGAGAAGGAGAAAGGAATGAGAGGTGAAGGAGAAAGAGAATGGAAGGGGAAGGACATTGGAAGGAGAGGTGAAGGAGAATGGAAGGAGAGGTGAAGGAGAACGGAAGGAGAAGGAGAATGGAAGAAGTGAAGGAGAATGGAAGGAGAAGGAGAAAGGAAGGAGAGGTGAAGGAGAATGGAAGGAGAGGTGAAGGAAAATGGAAGGAGAAGGAGAATGGAAGGAGAGATGAAAGAGAAGGAGAATGGAAGGAGAGGTGAAGGAGAATGGAAGGAGAAGGAGAATGGAAGGAGAGGTGAAGGAGAACGGAAGGAGAAGGAGAATGGAAGAAGTGAAGGAGAATGGAAGGAGAAGGAGAATGGAAGGAGAGGTGAAGGAGAATGGAAGGAGAAGGAGAATGGAAGGAGAGATGAAGGAGAATGGAAGGAGAAGGAGAATGGAAGGAGAGGTAAAGGAGAATGGAAGGAGAATGAGAAAGGAAGGAGAGGTGACGGAGAAGGAGAATGGAAGGAGAAGGAGAATGGAAGGAGAGGTGAAGGAGAATGGAAGAAGAGGTGAAAGAGAAGGAGAATGGAAGGAGAAGGAGAAAGGAAGGAGAGGTGAAGGAGAATGGAAGGAGAGGTGAAGGAAAATGGAAGGAGAAGGAGAATGGAAGGAGAAAGGAAGGAGAGGTGAAGGAGAAGGAGAATGGAAGGAGAATGGAAGGAGAGGTGAATGAGAAGGAGAATGTAAGAGGAGGAGAAGAAGAATGGAAGGTGAAGTAGAAAGGAAGGAGAGGTGAAAGAGAAGGAGAATGGAAGGAGAACACTGAGAAGGTGGAGGAAAAAGAGAAGGGAGAAATGGAGGAGAAGTAGAGTGGATGGATAGGTGAAGGAGAAGGAGAATGGAAGGAGAATGAAAGGAGAGGTGATGGAGAAGGAGTATATGGAAGATGAAAATAGAGAGAAAGAAGGAAGATGGGGAGAGAAGGAGAAGGTAAGAAGAGGTGAAGAAGGAGAATAGGGAAGATGAGAATAGAGAGAAATAAGAAAGAATCAGGAAAGAAGAAGAATGTAAAAGGAGGTGGAGTAGTATAGAGATGAAGTTAATAGAGGGAAATAAGAAACTAGAAGGAAAGAAGGAAAATGTAAGAGGAGGTGAAGGGGAAGGAGCAATGGGAAAATGAAAATAGAGAGAAATAAGAAGGAAAATGGGGAGAGAAGGAGAATGTAAGAGGAGGGGAAGAAGAACGAGTATGGGGAAGATGAAAATAGAGCGAAATAAGAAATAATCAGGAAAGAAATAGGTAAATTGGGGGGAAGAGGAAAAAGGGGGAAAAAAATGAAGATTGGAAAAGAATGTAAATAGGGAAGAAAAAAGAAAACAAGAATGTGGGAGATAAAGAAAAAATAAATTGTTGAGAAAATTGAGAATAGTGGAGAAAAAAAAAGAAGGAAAAAGAGGTAGAAGAAGAAAGAGAATAGGAAGATGTAGGAGAACAAGGGGGAAAGGAACAATAGTGGGAGTGTTATACACCAACACACGGAAAGGGAACTCAGTTTCTGCTCCTGCACCCCTGACTCCTGTACAGACTAGTACTCCAGCTGCACTGACCCTAATGGCCCCTGCACAGACTGGAGTAGCCCTGATCGCATGACTAGGAGATGACAGCTAGGACTTTGCTTACTGATTGACCTTCGTATTGTATTGCGTTCCTCCTAAGGAACCAGGGGAGAGGTTGCTAAGCACAATAACCAAAATAGGGCAAGCAAACAGAGAAAGACAAAACCCAACAGTGAGGAAACACAAATTACAAGCACATGAAGAGTAAGAAGAAACAGTAAGTGCAAACAAGGAAGACCTCCAACAAAGCTATCCAAGGAGAGGAAGGTGCAGCTAAGAAAAGAGAGATTGTTTAGTACAAGTTCAGACTGGTCTCTGTCCAACAGGTTATCCTTAGTAGCAAGGCTTATACGTCTTAGAAGAAGCCAACAGGAATGAATATAACCAGCAGAGAATGGCTGGAAAAGGAGAGTATATACAGCAACACCCAAAAGGTGATTGGACAGACACAATGAGCAAAGGAAAACAGAGAGTGATCAGTACAAGTTCAGACTGGTCTCTCTCCAACAGGTTATCCTTAGCAGCGAGGCTTATACGTCTTAGAAGAACCCAACAGGAATGAATATAACCAGCAGTGAATGGCTGGAAAAGCAGAGTATCTGCAGCACCACCCAAAAGGTGATTGGAAAGAGACAATGAGCAAAATAAAACAGGTGATTACCGAACACCATAGGAAAGAAGCAAATGGGAAGGTAAATAAGAATTCAGCATTTGGATGGGAACTGATCAAGCTGTGGCTGAGGATGGAAGGAATCAGACCACAGAGCAGAAGGTCACCGGATCTAACCCCAAGGCATGATGAGGGATAGAGGAAAATAGGGGACAGGAAAATGAAGATGAACTATTATGGAGAAGATAAAGGTGAATTGGGAAAAGAAAAAGGGAAATGGCGGAGAAGAAGAAGAATGGAGTGGTAAAAAATAGAAAGGAAGAGATGAAAAAAGGCAAAAAAAAGAATAGGATGGAGAAAAAACAAAATAAGTAAGAGAAAGAGAATGTGGAAAGTTGAAATGGAGAATGGAAACGATGGGGAGAAGAAGATGAAGAATGGGGAGAAGAAAAAGAAATAAAATGGGGGAGAAGAAGAATGGAGAAAGAAGGGAAGGAAACAAAGTATGTGAAGAGGAATCAAACTATTGTATCACTGTGAGAGGAAAGTAAAGATGTGACACTTCACCCTGTAAAATGTGGAGTTTAAGATGCATCGGTCACACAGGTCCGGAGTCACGCAGAGACCGTTCTGGAAGAAATATCCGGTGTTGCATTGGCATCCCTCCGAGCAGGTGGTTGGGCAGCTGGTAATGTCGTAGAGTGAAGAGCAACTGGTGGCACAAACATCGGCACAAAGCTCGTAGTGACTGTTCTCCTGGGAGCAGGTGTACGCTGGAAACATCAGAACAGAGGTGGGTCAGGCAGTGGACATTAGACATATTCAATTTCATACCATATCAATGGAAAGTGGTCAAGGGTCTCTACATCCTTGGAGCGTAGGTGACCTCCTTCCTATCAAAGCATTGTCCTGTTTTCGCATGGGCTGGCAGTATGAGTGACATCTTAGGGCCCTCCTATGAGGAGCTTCAGAAAGCCTAAGCCATAGACATGCACGGTCAACCCTCCTTTTCAACTCCTCCTCTAACATCAATCCACACCTACAATAATCTCAATAGCTGTAGATGATACTTGGCCGGAGAGTCTTGGCCAATTTCTACACATGGTTGGTGTTTTTGGTTAACCCATCATTATCATGTAAACTTTGTGTTTTGGGGACAAGACACTTTTATACCAACAGGTGCAAATATATTGGAGCAGTTTGAATAGCTTGGGGAGAAAACAGGAATATCTAACTATATGTATTCATTAGAGATGTCATGATGATCAAGGAGAACATGGATGGTCAGTACTTACGACAAAAGCTTTGTGTCCTCCATGGCTGTATAGCAACACCGGCATCCTGACAAACCTTTGCATAGGCTTGAAGAATGGTACAAAGTTCTCCAGTTTTTGAGCAAAGAGCATTAACACAGCTCCTCAGGTACGCTGTAGGGTCAATTGTTTGGTGGCATGGTGAGAATGGACCACTTGGCGAAACAAGAATACCACAGAAGTTTTCTCCGGAAAATTCCTTCCGTGCCAATCTGGGACAGTCAGCACAAAGCTGGTCATCTCCAGAGCAGACTTCATTTGTAGTGCAGAAGTCTTCATTTTCTTCCTTCCAAGACTCGGCAAACGATACAGCATCGCTATTATCCGAGCCAAACTCATCCTTAGGGTCATCATTGTAGTTTCCGCACAAACCACATGTCTGCTTGTGATAGTTTCCTGGCACTGTTACGTGAATGGCATTGTCAGAAGCTATGACCAAGCCAAAATCGGTTTTAAGGACAAGTCCTCCTCCCCGATAGTCAGCCCTGAATTGATTGGCCTCCACCACAAATGGAACATTTCGAAGAATGTTGTTTACCTGTGTAGAGAAAATAAAGAAGTGGATTATTAATGGACTTCAACTCAAACGTCTTCCAACGAAGCAGAAGTGACCCAACTTTATCTGTTCTTGGACATATGAAGACATTCAGCTTTCGGAGAACATTGAACAAACACAATGAAACATTCTAGAGAAACTGAGGAAGTTCATGGTCTTCTAGAGAAGTTCTCCGCTCAATGAAGAGGTCCAAAGTCTGTATAGGAGGTCTTTTGGAAAGGTCTTACCTCATTTAACTATATGGAGAGGCCATCAACTACAACCTACTCTTATGCAAAAGTTGTAGAGGTGGGAGCCATACTTATCAAGAGAACGTAGGTATGGTGACCCATGTTGGCCGATTCCCTGTATGTAGGCTTCATTGGGTTCAATGGAAATGTGGCAGCATTTCTCTCCATTGAGGTAGGAAAGGTAGTGAAACGTTAGGGTTTTAAGATTATCATAGTCCGTTAAAGTGCAAAAAAAAATGGTCTTACCAAGATTTTGTTTTCCGTTCCTTGGAAGATGGTGACGGTGTAGTTATAGACCTCGAGTGTGACTTTTTTGCTGATGGTAAAGGAGCCGTCTATGTTCCTGATCTGGATCACGTAAGGAGTCATGTTTGAGTCTTCAGTCAAGCAGGTCTTCGATAATATATAAGAGCAGTTTCCATTGAAATCATATCCGAAATTATCAAATGTATTGAAGGTCGTTCTGCCGATGGATGAGCAGGTGGCGCTTCCCACAGGATTGCAGCTTTGTATCCCGTTGACAATGCTGCATTCTTCATAGGGGCCACAGGTGGTGGGCACGCAGGTAACAGTCCCCCCACCGTTGCAGGTGCATTTATTCTCACATGTGTTTTCTGGATAGAAGATGTCCCCGGGCTTGTAATATAGGCTGTTGTAGAGACATCCGCACTGGGACAGGGGCACGCACTCAGTACCACTGAGGACATAGCCCTTCTCGCATTCACATCCTTCTCTGCAGGTGGCATCGCACTTGGAGGCCATTGACAAAGAGAGACAGGTGGAAGGACAATCACTGACGCAAATGTTGTATCTGCTGTTCAGGGGGCAGGACATCGCTGCAAAGGAAACACAGTTCAGAATTATAGCAAAGTGTGGTTCCATTGGTTTTCTACTATAGTTGCATTTTTATTTTATGTAGAATCGTTCATGGTTCTTCGGCAATAATGTCTGGTCGTGGTTAGGACTCGCGCAGATGGGAACATCATGTGCGTCAGGTCTATGATGTTGTCCCATGACTTCATGCCAAAATACAGTGCCATGGTCGGTTTGAGAATATAGGGCAACATGTAAACATATTATGGTTCCATGATGGAACCATGATTTGCTTGCATGTTCCCCTATATTGTCCCACCAACCACGGCACTCTTTTTAGGAGGTGTTCTTCCCTATAAGCACCATCTGAAACCCTAAGTGTCCCTATCTGAAAGCAAACAAAGAGTACAGTATAGCCTCATATGGATATCATATGCTGAAACCAAGACCAACTCCAAACTCAGAACAGGACCCTCGTTGCCCCGCCTTCGCATGAGAGTCATGTTTCTTGGAGGCCTCCTAAGCTCAATGGGCCAAAGCAGTAATCGACATCCCTACAGATAGTGTATGTGATGTGTATGCCAGTTCTGACCCCATTACTAGGTTATTTGGTATGTTTGGTTTTACCAATAAGACCCCAAGAAGTCAGCCATTGGTCATGGATATACTTTTGACAGGTGTCCGATCTCCATTCATACATGACAAATCCTATCTCATAATTGGACCCTTGTTGCCCCACCTTGGCATGAGAATCATGTTTCTTGGAGGCCTCCTAAGCTCAATTGGCCAAAGCAGTAATGGACATCCCTAGAGATGGTGTAAGTGATGTGTAGGCCAATGCTGGCCCAATTGCTAGGTTATTTGGTATGTTTGGTTTTACCAATAAGACCCCGAGAAGTCAGCCATTGGTCATGGATATGCTTATGACAGGTGTCCGATCTCCATTCATAGAAGATAACTCCAAGCTCATAATAGGACCCTTGATGCCCCACCTTGGCATGAGAGTCATGTTTCTTGGAGGCATCCGAAGCAGTATTGGACATCCCTATAGATGGTGTATGTAATGGGTATGTCATTATTAGAATACTTGGTATGTTTGGTTTTAACAATGACACCCCAAGAAGTCAGCCATTGGTCATGGATATACTTACGACAGGTGTCCGATCTCCATTCATAGATGACAACTCCGATGTCCTGACAAGAGGCAGCATAGCCGGTCAATAGCCTACAGATGAGATCCTGCCTCTTACCATACGCACATATGTCATAAACACAGTCCTTAAAGTAAGATACGGGATCAATCTTGGAATGGCAATTTCTGAAGGGACCCTTGGGGTCGAGCACCATGCCGCACTCCTTCAGGTTCTTCTTTTGCTCTTCTTCTAGCTTTAGAAGATTGGTGCAGTTACCGCCGCTAACGATTTTACACTGGTCAGCATTTTCTCCTTCTCTCCAGCTATGACCAAATAAAGGAATATCAGGTTGAACTTTTCCATCCCGATCTATCAGCTCGTCTGTAGAAACATTGTTGAAGTTTCCGCAGAGGCCGCACACGGATCCAAAGTAGATTGAGGGGAGAGTCACTCCGACCCGTGCCTCCCAGTCGAAGGTCACACGGATCCCGATGTTGGTCTGAATGATACATTGTCTCCCGGACTGGAAGATGTCGATATTACCAAGCTTTGGCCTCATTGCTAATGGAAGGTTGGACTTTAATTTATCCACCTAAAAAGAGAAAAGTTGGCGTCAGTTGGAAAATGAGCTCGCTCCAGCTCCTCCAATAAATTGGGAACATTTTGTGACTGTTGCTTCAAAATCAGGGAGCAAAAAATAGTTATTTTTTTATTACTTACCATCAAGTCTACTTATCATCATCGTAGTCTTAGTGTCTATTTTTTGTAGTGAAAGCCTAATCATCACTGAAGTCCAAGGAAGGGTTATCGACAGACATTCTAGAAGGTGGACTTACCAAAACTGCTGCCGGATTCTCTCTACGGACTTGGATTTCTATCCCAAATATCTTGAAGATGACGGCGGTGGTGTAAGAGACCAGAAGACTTCCTTGGTTCTCGTTGCGTATAATGACCTGAAAATCCGTTAATCCCTTATCGTTCTTACAGAGCCCGGATAGCAGGTACTGACAAGCTCCCTGGAAGTGGTAATGGAGGCCATCAAAGGTGACATAGTGAGGGTCTCCTGAAGCAGAGCAAGTGGCGTAGCTGAGTGGATAGCAATCTTGGATTCCATCTTTGATGGAACAACTTTCTCCTTTGCCGCACTTGGTGGTGGTGCAGTCGACTTTATGAGTGGTTGGGTTGCAGACACACTTTTTCTGGCAGGTGGTGTCATTCCAAAATGAGTCTCCTGGATTCATGAGACGGCCTTGGTAAGAGCAGCCACAGTTTTCCTTTGGTTGACACTTTCCTTCGATCAGCACAAAGCCTTCGTTACACTCGCAGGTTTCGATACAAGGCTGGGTGCACTTAGATGGAGCTTTTTCATCCTGGCATGTAGCTGGGCAGGCACTTCCACATGCGTTATATGTGCTGTTTCCAGGACAGTCCATAGCTGGGGGAGAAGACCACAAAATTAGAGAAACACAGCCATGGTAATGTCCAAAATATCCTCTATGGGTAAATGGAGGGAAACTGTTTTTTCTATGCTGTTGCTCACTATATGAATTGTTAATTCAGTATTTTATTGATTTCTCACATGTGATGTCCTCTCACTATACAGATTCACCACAAGCGGCTGCTGCACTCCCTGCCTCGGCTTTTATACAGGCTTCAATAGACTTTCTGGATTGACTGCTTATATTATTACTGTCACACTTGCAACCGGGTGATGATACTGCGGCAAGCTGAAGCGGACCCGTGGGACTACAAGGAATCCCTGGGTCTACCTTAACGTGGGGTAGAAGACCAGGACTGTGGAAGCTGACGCCTAGGACAAGGGTGGATGCAGAAGCAGACAGGACTGAGACTCAAGTGCAGACAAGGACCACCAGGGTGGCTCAAGGCAGATGGGACAGGCAGGACAGAAAGGCAGAGTGTCTTGTACCAACAGGGCAGGCAGGATGGGACTGGAACCAGGTGCCAACAAGCAGGACGGGCAGGTAGCCAGGTACACACAGGACAAACTGGAACCCGGTGTCCACAGGTAGGATGGGCAGGTAGACAGGTATGGGCACGGCAAGCTGGAACCAGGTGCCAACAGGCAGGATGGGCTGGGAACCAGGTACGGGTAGGACAGGCTGGACCCCTGTGCCAACAGGCAGGACGAGCTGGAAACCAGGTATGGGCAGGACAAGCTGGACCCAGGTGCCAACAGGTAGGATGGGCTGGGAACCAGGTATGGGCAGGACAGGCTGAACCCAGGTGCCAACAGGCAGGATGGGCTGGGAACCAGATATGGGCAGGACAGGACAGGACAGGACCAGATTGTACAGGCAGGACCAGGATGGAACAGGACCAAATGGCACAGGTGACCTGACAACTGAGTAGACAGAACAAACTGACTAACATAATCTATAGTGTTGAACAGGTCACTCCCTTACTGGGAGATTGCCTTAAAGAGAGGCACTTCCTGGGAGCGGCGCACAGGCCCTTTAAGAGAGGGACAGCGGCGTGTGCGCACTCCCAAGGAGCGCTCCCGGAGATCCTGTGACGCGTGCATACTCTGGGAGGCGGGCGGCAGAGTACCCACGTGGCGGAGCAAGCAGGAGCTCAATGCGCGTCCCTGTTGACGTTCTACTTACGACAATTGCTGATACTTCTCCATTCACCGACTTGGATGCCTTCCCTGGCGCATGCGTCACTGTAGGTCTTCAACGTCTGGCACAAAATCTGAAGGAACCCATCATTGAGGCACATGTCAAAGACACAGTTCTCCTTGTACATACTGGGATTAATCGTATTATGGCAAACTTTGAAGGGTCCGGTACTCAGGCTGAGGATGCCACAAAACTGATTGTTTCCGTAGAGCTTCTTGTTCTCTTTGGTGCAGGCCACACATTCTCCATTGCAGTCATCGTGACAACTTTCATCGCTGGTTTCTTCAACTTTCCAAAGTTTTCCATAGTTTATTGAGGTAAACGATACTCCGTCTTTGGAAAGGTCGTCGTTGGGGTTATCGTTGTAGTTTCCGCACAGACCGCAGACTGCCTGATAGTAACTGCTGGGGACGCTGATCTTCAGGAGGATGTTCCAGTCGTAGATCACTTTGAGCTCGAAATCCGTCTCGACAATTAAGGAAGTTCCGCTTTGCGATAAAATCAACTTGCCGTTATTTAGTTTAAGCGGAAGTTGAATTTTTTGGTTATTTACCTATTAAATCAATGAAAAAAAATAAATCCAATGGGGGGGTGATCAAAGTCAGATAATATTGGGTACACATGAGGACTCCCCGCTCATGCTTTTTGATGGCCATTATCAATGTGAATCTCTTTTCAAAGGGGTTTTCCAAACTTAATAAACCATGGACATACTTACCGAGTCTTAGGCATGGCTGTAACTGCTCTCGGGGCTGTACTTCTGTGGCTTCTGACTATCCCTCATACATATTCCCTGCTTTACACGCCCACCGGCATCTCTGATTGACTGGGTAAAGTGCCAGGACTGTGCCATCTAATGGATGCGGCAATCCTGGGCAGCTGCAGGCTGCTATTTTTAGGCTTGGGGGGCCCAATAAACCTGGGTCTCCCCAGCCTGAGAGTACCAGCACCCAGCTGCCGGGCTTTATCTTGGCTGGGTGTCAATATTGGAGTACGCCTTTTTTTTAAAATCATTTATTTAAATAATTTTTTTTTTAAAGAAACGCACGTGGTTCCTCTCATTTTGATACATAGCCAAGATAAGCGCATGGCTGGGGGCTGCAACCTGTAGCCGTATGCATTATCTGTGCTGGTATCAATAGGATCCTAAGCCAATTTGATTTATTAATTTATTTTATACCACAATATAGTCGCGCAGATAGGGTCTGTGGCTCCAACCAAACACAGACGCTGTCTGGGGGCGGGGTCTGACTGCAGCCAATCAGAGACACAAGTGGGTGGGGAAAGCAGTGAATAAAGATGAGGGATAATCTGTGGCCCCAGAAGTACAGACGCGGGGAAAAACTCATGAGTATGTTGTGCTTTAACCCTTTTGCTTCTTTTTTTTTTTTTACAGTGATTCCCCTGGCCAATCACAGCCATGCCAATACTTGACATGGCTGTGATGGGGCCGGGGGTGGGTTGTCTGCAAACGAACACCTACCAAACATTGACGACTTTTGAGCAAAGGGTTCGGTAAGCCGTGCCGGCCAAGGCTCATACCAAATCTGAAATTAGGCAACGCTAACCGAAATAATTGCGATTTAGTCTCTTCTCCTTATCACGACTACATGCACGTTCGGCCAAACTGAGCATGCATTTTTACGGGGTCAATAGCAATAGCTCTTGGGCATTCAAGTATTTGGCTCACAGATATTAACAATGAATGGACATCTTTAAAGGAGTAACGTTCTCATTTTTCTCCATAGACCTCAGTAGTGGGGGCGGTGGACAGGTAGAGTCGCCTACCCCATATGTGACTATGACGGTGGTCACATTCAGGGTCTAGGAGGTGAGACAGAGGCCCCCACAAAATATTTTGTTTTAGAGCTACCAACACCCTTAACCCTGTCCTGTTTATAGTTTTGAAAAATATTACAGAAGGAAAGTCAGGAACGGAAGTTTCGATTTTCAAAAATTGCAGAAGTTAAATGTTATATTTCTTAGAGATTTATTATATGTAGAAAGCAGAAATGATTGGGAAAATATAAAACACTTACCGCAGGGGTGCAACGATCGTGGTCACAGGGATCATGACCAGGCCCGGGGGTGCAGGGGGCCCGCCAGCCTAATCCCCTGCTTCAGCTGCATGTGCATCCGAGTCCACACATCCAGTTGATGCATTGCAAGGCAGAAACCCGTCGGGTCCCTGCACTGTGATACAGAAGCCGGCAGCTTTCTTCGGCATCCTAGTGACTGAGGGCAGCGCATGACAATTACATCATACGTTGCCATAGCACGTACAGTAATGAAAGCTGCCGGCGACTGCGGGCTTGCAATAGAAGAGGACACCGCACAATGTGGGAACCAGGGAGGGCGAGTACAGTGTATACCAGGAGGGGGACAGTAAATACCAGGAGGGGCCCAGGAGTGGAATATATATATACCAGGAGGAGGACAGTATATACCAGGAAGGGCCCAGGAGAGGAACATATATACCAGGAGGGGGACAGTATATACTAGGAAGGGCCCAGGAGAGGAACATATATACCAGGAGGGGGACAGTATATACCAGGAAGGGCCCAGGAGTGGAATACATATATACCAGGAGGAGGACAGTATATACCAGGAAGGGCCCAGGAGAGGAACATATATACCAGGAGGGGGACAGTATATACCAGGAAGGGCCTAGGAGAGGAACATATATACCAGGAGGGAGACAGTATATACCAGGAGAAGGACAGTATATACTAGGTAGGGCCCAGGAAAGGAACATATATATATTACCAGGAGGGGGACTGTATATACCAGGAAGGGCTCAGGAGAGAAAGATATATACCAGGAGGGGGACAGTATATACCAGGAAGGGCCCATGAGAGGAACATATATACCAGGAAGGGGACAGTGTATATCAGCATGGGGGACGTATTTACTAGTATGGAGGACATACCAGGATGAGGGGCATATATAACAGGATAGGGAACATATATACCAGGATGGGGGACATATTTACGAGGAAGTAGCCCAGGATGGGGTACATTAGAACAGGATTAGTTATATTGCTACATAATGGGGGGAGGGTAACTCGTATGTCTCTATATGATTTAGAACGCTAAAAGCATACCTACACATACATCTGACCAACATGCAGGGATGAGGGGGTCAAGGTCCAAATTTTGCACAGGGGGCCCATCGAACTTTAGTTACACCACTGACTTACCCTGACTACTCCGAACTCCGACCTGACACCAATGATGGTATAATTGTAGACCTGGATGGTGGCCGATTTAAGGTACGATACTTTGGATGATCCTCGATTTTCATTTTGCGTCTCAACATTAAAGAACGGGAGGTCGGAATTACAGGTTTTGGCCATCGTGTATGAGCAGGTTCCCTGAAAATCGTAATATTTCTCATCGAATGTGCGATAATGGGGGTCTCCCCATGCCCAGCATATATCTTCTTGGATTGCTTGGCATTTGGCTTTGCCACGTTGAATTTTACAGACTTCCTTTGTCCTGCATTGTATTTGGCTGCACGATGGTCTGGTGGAGCCTAAATAATAAAATGAAATGTGCTGTTACATTCAAAAAGAATATTTCACTCCTAAATTTGTTTGTTGCTGAAAATCTTTACTTAGACCAACAAAGAGGAAGGGTCCGGTGGTGGAAAAGAGGTCAACTGTAATGATGTGCAGTGCTCTGCCCTCCAGCAGAGCCAATGTTCTGCATTATGTTCCAGGTGATGGGTTGCTTCTCAGCCTTTGAGTCCTGCGTTGGTGCGGGGAGGGGCATGTGCTCAGGCGCCTCGTTCCGGGTGAGTGCTCAGCTTCATTGGAGAACAACTTCACCCAGAACGCTGCCAGTCGTAGTTCCTGCACTGCAATGAGTTCTCTGGCTCCCATGAGTTTTGTAGTTCTGATCTTGTCTACCTACATTGGACCTTTGTTACCCTTCTCTGTCCATGCCTCTGACTCTGACGTTATCTCTCTGGCTTCTGACCTCAGGCTTCTGCCCTGACCATGGCTCCACTCTCTCCCTATGTACCTTATCTGACTTCCTGGCTTCTGACCTCCGGCTTGTACCCTGACCTCGACTCCGCTCACTCCCTGTGTACCTTAGCTGACTTCCTGGCTTCTGACCTCCTGCTTGCACCCTGACGTCGGCTCTGCTTGCTCCCTGTGTACCTTATCTGACTTCCTGGCTTCTGACCTCCGGCTTGTACCCTGACCTGAGCTCTAGTCATTTCCTGTGTACCTAATCTGACTTCCTGTTTTCTGACCACTGGCATGTTTGACTTCCCTGTCTCTAGTAGCTTCTAGTGACATCTAGTGATGTATCGTCACATTAACCTCCTCCGTCCATCAAGTCAACTTACCAGCAAGACAAGTCGCCACCTCTCCAACTGCATTTACGTTTGAAATCCCATAAAAACTTAGAAAAAATTGGCCTTTGCTGCTCTCGAATATATTTTGCTTAGATTTTGAGGTCCCTTGGTACTCCCCCCAGGAAAAATCAGTTCCTTGGATCGTCTTCCAGTTGACGCCATCCAGAGAAGCTTTATTCACAGTTATGCTTTTCAGATCAGATGTCTTAGCCACAATAATGGCTTCGTTACTTAAATCTTTCAGAGTTTGGAATGAAGTACAAAATGAGGTCACATCTGGGACGGTCATTAGATTTGTGTTATAGGTTATCGATCCTTTGCTGCCACCGGTACTGTAGTACATGACTTGGATGCCATCTGTTGAGTTGATGAAGAGTGGAGCGTCCGGCTTGAGTTCCAGTTCCAAGCCATTTCCAGCATCTAGTTCCACGCTCTTCTGCAGAGATCCGGCTTTATAAGTCACTAGGGTGTTGTCGACATCAGCTGTAACGTACACCAGATCATAATTGGTCTGAAGCGATACAGTCGGTATGACGAATGTTGTCCCCCAAATAAAAGTGGGCTGCAGCTGTTCATAGACATGGTTGCACTTGGTGAACTTCTGGGCACAGGTGTGACCACTTAGGACTGCAACTTCATTATCTGACAGCAGTCGGGTGCCACTCAGATCATCATCACTTTGGAACTGGATCACTTCAGAGCCTTGAAGAATGACTGCAAATGACTTCCCTTTGGGGTAAATTTTGCCAGAATAGGTCAATGTACCCGTAGGATATACGGTTATTGTGGCAGGATCTTTTGTAATGATCGCAAACTCTTTAGAGGATCCCACGGGAGGAGTAACAACGTAATATTCGGTCCCCAACTCCTATGGAGAAACAATGAAAGAAATAAAATAATTATATTAAAGCTTGAGATGCAATCCCCATCGAAAAACCAATCATGGACACTAGAGGACACTCAAATAATTCATTTGGGCAAACTTGGAGCTTCATTGACTAAAGGAGACCATATGTTCAAGGTTGGTGTCATTAGTGTTGTATTTAGGTCCCCAATGTTGGTGCAAGCACATTGACTTTCAGTGGAGGGATGTAGAGTTGTTTCTTATCCCTCCATTGAGTGCAGAAGCCTTTACAACTATTTAAGGACCAGGGCTCGGATGAGATTGCTACCTCTGAAGCCCTTTTTTATGGTCCATTGAGATAATAAATCATCCACAGAGTGAGATATGAAGAAGTACACATCTTCGAATTTAATAAATCTTAACATACAGTAGTTGGGCCATGCTCGAAAGGTGGAGAAGAAATGATCAAGTGTGAAAGAGCAAGATGACTAGAGCATACAGTTCTGGAGAACTGGACCTAAAATGATTTTTTGAAAGGTCTGGAGAAAATTTGTGCTATGAGATGCAGAAAACAAAGACAAAATAGAGATGGCCAAAACGGGAAAGGCTAAAAGTAGGAGTTTATGTAGAAGAAGAACTTAAGAAGAACTTGTTCTACTTTGGAGATGATCAAATTTGGAAGAGCAAGATGACTAGAGATAAAGCAGGAAGGTCTGGCATTCTGGACCTTGGATATTTTTGAAAGGACTGTAGAAATCTGTGATAAGAGATGCAGGAAAGAATCAAAGTAGAAGCGATCGAATGAAGGATGGCCAACAGGAGAGGATGAACACCAAGAATGTCCTATTACTGGAGATAATCTACACCCAAAACTTTTTTGGGCATAGATTGTCCTTGCTTGATGGGACAGATGGAGGATAAATGATCAAGTGTGTGAAAGCAAGTTGATTACAGATATAGCACATAAAATCCGGTTGATGTTTTTCAAAGTTCTGGAGAAAATTTGTTCTCTGAGATGTAGGAAATGAAGATAGAATAGAGGTGTTAAAGTAGAAGGACATTCAGAAATAGGTCTGAGACAGCACCAAGAATGTCCCATTCATTGAAGAAATAATAAATTTAGTAAAAAAAAAAAACTTTCCTCGACAACGTAAAGGAGGTATGATCAAGTGTGGAAGATCAAGATGACTAGAGATAGACCACACAGAAGGTCTAAGATGTTTTTCAAAAGTCTGGAGAAAATATGTGCAAAATGACTGCAGCACTAAAGGTCTGAAGATGAACCTAGGATGCTTTTGAAAGGTCTTCCAAAAATAATATCTACTGGGTGGAGAAAAGGAAGATAGAGTAGAGGTGGTGGTCAAAGAAGGAACAGCAAACATTAGGAGATAGAGAAGAAGAAGGACCTTCAGAAACTTTGAACTATGAGATGTAGGAAATGAAGACAGAATAGAGGTGGCCAAAGAAGGAATTAGTTAAAGTAGAAGGACCTTCAGAAATAGACCTGAGGCAACACCAAGAAAGTTCCATTTTGAGTGCATAGTTTGGCCATGTTCAAAAAGTGAAAGAGAAAGGATCAAGCATGGAAGTGCAAGATGACTAGCGATAAAGCACACTGAAGATCCAAGATATTTTTGAAAAGTCTGGAGAAAATATGTGCTTCTAGGTGGAGAAAAGGAAGATAGAGTAGAGGTGGTCAAAGAAGGAATGGCCAACATTAGGCGTTAGAGAAGAAGATGGACCTTTAGAAATTAGGCAACACCAAGGATGTCCCATTCATCGTGGAAAAAGGAAATTTAGTAAAAAATCTTTTTGGGCATAGTTTGGCCATGCTCAAAAATTGAAGGAGAAATGTTCAAGTGTGGAAGAGCAAGATGACTAGAGACACTGAAGGGCTAGGATGTTTTTCAAAAGTCTGGAGAAATTATGCGCTTCTATGTGTAGAAAAGGAAGATAGAGAAGAGGTGGTCAAAGAAGGAACAGCCAGCGTTAGGAGAGAGAGAAGAAGAAGGACCTTCATAAACAGCAAATTTGTGCTATGAGATGTAGGAAATCATGAGAGAATAGAGGTAGCCAAAGAAGGAATAAGTTAACAGAGAAGGACCTTCAGAAACAGACCTGAGCCAGCACCAAGAATGTCCCATTCATCGTGGGGAAAGGAAATGTAGTCAAAAACTTTTTTGGGCATAGTTTGACCATGCTCATTAAGTGAATGAGAAATGATCAAGTGTGGAAGACCAAGATGACTAGAGATAGAGCACACCGAAAGTTTAAAATGTTTGTCAAAAGTCTGGAGAAAATGTGTGCTTCTAGGTGGAGAAAAGGAAGATAGAGTAGAGGTGGCCAAAGAAGAAATGGCCAACATTAGGACTTAGAGAAGAATAAGAACCTTCAGAAATAGACCTGAGGCAATGCCAAGAATGTCCCATTCACTGTGGAAAAAGGAAATTAGGTCAAAAACGTTTTACGGTAGAGTTTGGCCATGCTCAAAAAGTGAAGGAGAAATGATCAAGTGTGGAAGAGCAAGATGACTAGAGATAGAGCACACTGAAGGGCTAAGATGGTTTTCAAAAGTCTGAAGAAAATATGTGCTTCAAGGTGGAGAAAAGAAAGATAGAGTAGAGGTAGTCAAAGAAGGAATGGACAACATTAGGATTTAGAGAAGGGAAACCTTCAGAAATAGACATGAGGCAACGCCAAGAATGTACCAGACTGTGGAGACCCGTATGTTTGAAGCGGTGCCCTCCCCTCTTCCCCCCAGTCCCCAAATGAAAACACGGGCAGGCCTAGATGGGGTGAAAACAGGTCGGTCACAGTTTATTAAGTTCATAGGTAGAGAAGGGGCCTTCCATGTCATTACGAGCTCGTCGCCGCAACCTTGTCTGCGACCGACCGGCGTGCAGCCAACGAGCTGTTACGACCTTGGCCCCCTCTCCGCCATTTTCCGCTGTGACGTAATTTCAAATACAAGGGTTGCATCTATATTCATATATTCAGTTAACACACAATTATTCTGATAAAAAAAAAAACAATAAAACTAATAAGAGGGTGCTGAGCATATAAGGGAGGGAGGGTGGGACAAAAGCTTCTAGAGGGGCAGCCAGAGGGAAAGAGGAAATCGCTGACCCCGGGCACTGAATTTAACCCCTGTAGGTGTGGCTGGACCCCCCTTTCTCTTGTGATCCCGTTGGTCAGCTGGGCATCCCAATTAGTGGCTCACCTAGGGAATGGTGGAAAGAGGGGATATGGGCACGACCCTTGCTTCCTTTAGGATTGGTCAGGGGGGGGGCTCCACAGTCAGAGACACGTTCCTTAAGCAGTATCGTGCCTGCCAGACTGTGGAGACCCGTATGTTTGAAGCGGTGCCCTCCCCTCTTCCCCCCAGTCCCCAAATGAAAACACGGGCAGGCCTAGATGGGGTGAAAACAGGTCGGTCACAGTTTATTAAGTTCATAGGTAGAGAAGGGGCCTTCCATGTCATTACGAGCTCGTCGCCGCAACCTTGTCTGCGACCGACCGGCGTGCAGCCAACGAGCTGTTACGACCTTGGCCCCCTCTCCGCCATTTTCCGCCACGGAGGATCATGTGTACCGCCTACACAGGACTCCGACCCCACCCATCACCTTCAGGGCCTGATCCACTCCGTCCTGTATCCCGGACAACAAAATGTCTTGACCAATGTCCGTAAGGTGCACTCCGTCTGCCCTCAGCAGTGCAGAGTTATCGCCTTCCAACTGGTGGTGACGCACCACGATTCCACATCTTTCTCTCATGAATTTTGCCATTCTCGCATTGATCTTTCTCCTTGACCGCTCTATGCCATTTGCATTTTTTGCTCCGTGCCATACCGCTCGTGGTACTATCTCTGACCACACCCATACTGTATCCGGGAAGAGGTAGGCCAAACGTTCGATGTCCGTCTTCATCACTGTTAGTAGTTCGACCGTACTGCGTTTCACCAAATCATTGCCACCAGCATGAATCACCATTACCAACGGCCCCGTGGCCGACCTGGAGATGTCCACCATCTCCGGGAAAATTTGTTGCCATCTTAGCCCTTTGATGCCTCTCCAATTGACCTCAACGTTTCTGAAGCCAAGGTTCTTTCCTCCTGGTCGAATCATGGCTCTTTTTTCTGCCCAGTAAATATAAGAGTGACCAACTACCCAGACTGCCGGTCTGCAGTCGCCTGTAATAGATAAACGTGTTATTTCAGCAAATCCGGTCTTATATATCTGGCAAAGCAAGCGGACTTCCATCGACCCATTCTCTGCACTTCAGCCTCCGTTACTCCTGCCCTCGCTGCCTCAGTGGCTGCCCCGATTCGGAAGGAATGTGTCCCGTATTCCTTCGGATTCTCCCCAGCTTTCGCTAAGCACTGTTTAAACATTGCTTGGAATTGATACTTGGTAAGCGGGGACCCGTCCGTATGGGAAAGAAAAAATCTGCTTGCGTGTCTGATCAGCGCGTACTGTTTGACTATTTTTAGTGGGCATACTGGGCCGTCTGCTGAGTTAACCAGGACCCACGTGCCCCTCCCGGTGGGGTCGCATTTGGATTTACGCACGCGAATGCGCAGAGCGTTGCTGCATATGACTAAATCCTCGTTGAGTAGCCCGCCTTCAGTTGCTGTTTTTGAGCGTGGTAACAATTCACCAATGCGCAGCGCGCCGAAAAAAACGATAGCGAAGGCTGCTGATATGAGGGACGCCTCGTATGGAGACTTGCATATTGAGGGGGATATTGCAATAATGTCGTGTAGTAATTTCAGTGACATGGGGCGACGACATTCCTGACTAGGTTGAAGCCTTTTCCAGCCTTTCATGGCTTGCTTAATGACAAAGAACTTCGTCACATCCACCCACCCTGCTAATTGAAAAAAGAAGGCTATCCCTGATAAATGCCGTTGTCCCGATGTGCCCGACGCCCCTTGTTCTTTGAGCCGAAGCAAAAATTCCGTCGTCACTTCGCTTCTTGCGCGGTCGCAGTTATGAACGGGCCTACCCTGGATTAGTGAACACCACTCCTCCCAAGCCTTACCATAGACCTGCCAGGTAGCCGGTGTAACGGAGGCACGGATTAGAGGCATTAGTGATTGGCTACGGTGTCCCATAGCGATGGAGGACACGGGATACCCTCTGGATGCGCCATTGGGAGATGGTCTGTGAAGGCCTGCCAATCGGAACATAAAAGAGAGTTAACAAGGTTATCGTCTATGTCTGCCGTTATATGAGCTCGGCACCAGATGTTGTGTCTCAGGCACAGAAGGGCGAGCCTGCGTAGCAGAGCCAGTAAGGGCAGCGACGCAGACGACATGTGATTTAAGCTCTTCGCCGTTATTGGATTTTTTGTTGGAAATCGAATGTTTGAGTTTTCCAGCTGATGACCCCATAACTCCATGGATAATACAATTGTGAATATTTCTAGCAGGGCTGGGTCACTCCCCCAGCTTGATGTGGCCCACAGATCCGGCCAGCTGCCGGTACACCACTGGTTCTTGTAGATTGCCGCAAAGCTCTTTTTATTACGTCCACCTACAGTGAGCCCTAGGTCTGTGCTTGACGTCTCTTTAGCCATGACGCAGGTATGGCCATTGAAAGATTGAAGGAAAGTCTTCCAGACTAGTAAGTCTGCCTTCAGCGAGCGAGTGAGCCTGATTCTATGGCCTGGTTGGGAAATGCCCTTTGTTGCTAGTGATAATCGCCGAGAGAAGGCCCTGCCGACCGGCATTACGCGGCTGGCGAATGTCAGCAGACCCAGCAAGGACTGCATCTGTCGGAGGGTAACCTTTTTTGCCTCGCAGAAACCCTCCAGCATATGCAGTGTTTTCTGAATTTTTTCTGCTGGTAGGCGAAAAACCATTGCGTTAGTGTCTATCTCGATGCCGAGGAAAGGCAAGACGTTACAGGGGCCGACTGTTTTTTCTGGTGATAGCGGGACACCGAAGCGCTGAGCTATAAATTTAAATTTTGTGAGGAGGAGGGAGCAGAGTTTAGAGTTTACGGGGCCGACGAATAAAAAGTCGTCGAGGTAATGGATCAGGGAATTGCTGCCTGTTTCGTAACGAACTACCCAGTCCAGGAACGAACTGAACAACTCAAAGTAGTGACATGAGATGGAACATCCCATTGGCAGACACATATCGTAATAATAGTGTTCGTTCACCTTGCAGCCTAGCAGGTGGAAGCAGTCGGGATGCACGGGTAATAGGCGGAATGCCGCCTCTATGTCAGATTTAGCTAGCAGGGCACCGGGCCCCGCTTCGCGGACTAATTCTACTGCTTTGTCAAAGGACGCGTATGTTACCGATGCTTCCTCTGGGGGGATTCCGTCGTTAACCGATGCGCCTTTTGGGTGGGACAGATGATGGATTAGACGATACTTCCCGGGTTCCTTTTTTGGGATAATGCCTAGCGGGGATATCCTGATATTTTGGAAAGGGATTGATTCAAAGGGGCCCGCCATTCGGCCTAGGTTTACTTCATTTTGAATTTTTTGTTTCAAGATGTCGGGGAATTCGCGAGCGGATTTTAGGTTATGCGCCAGGGTTGGTGTTCTATTAGGTTTGAAGGGGATAATAAAACCGTGTGTAAAGCCGGAGTGCAATTGCCTTGCAGCTTCTTTATTAGGGTAGAGGTTTAACCAGGGGGCCATTGCGGTTACGCTCACCGGGGTTCTGCCTTGTAGGCACCCTGATTGCTGGACGGGTACACCTTGCTGCTGGGTGTCCTCCTCCACAAGCAGAGCAGTCGTGTCTGTATCTGCACGATGCGTGGAAACGGCAATTTCCCTCATTAAATTGCCAGCAGGGCCCGTTTTTTCGCACGACCACTGAGTGTTGGGCTGCGGGGTAGCTAGTGGTCGTAGGTGAAAAGGGGGGCTGCTTCTGTGACAGCATCAGTCGTAACCATACGTCTGTCGCTTTAACTCCCCAGCCTAGGCTGGGTTGCAGGGCCAGCCGCCTGCGGAACTCCTCGTCATACCGCCGCCAGGCTGACCCGCCATGGGCCTTGTATGAGTTATATATCAGATCCTGATATATATAGAGCTCGGAGCAGCGTTCCGGATGCTTCTGGCCCATAATACAGCCTAAGACTGCGAAAGCCTGTAGCCAATTATTCATCGTCTGCGCTATTTTCGGTCTATTTCTGTCGTATGAACGGTCGTTTGTCCTCCTTTCTTTATCTATAGTCAGTTGGTCGGGGGATAATAGGGACCATATGTCAATATAGTCATTATTCCAGATTTTGTCTCTTGTCTCCTGATCTATGTGCGCCCCTAGGGGGCTAATACCGCAGAAGAACGCGTCCTTGTGAAGGCTCGCTAGCTGCGGTGTAGCTTTATCTTCTGGTGTAGCGCGAGAGCGCGTCAGCTGATGAATTAATGCCTTAATGGTTGACGCTAGCTCGTTCCCCACTGCGTTATGCCCGATATTATGTACGGTGTCGTGTGCATTGGCCTCGGAGAACTCACCGCTGTGTGATGCAGGAAGAGCGACTCCATGTGATGGAGGGACCCCGGCTCCCACTCGATTGACGGACGGAGGAGCGACTCCATGTGATGGAGGGACCCCGGCTCCCGCTGGGATGATGGCTAGAGGAGCGACTCCAGGTGATGGAGGGACTCCGGCTACCGCTGGGATGATGGCTGGGGGAGCGACTCCGGGTGCTGGAGGGACTCCGGCTCCCGCTAGGATGATGGCTGGAGGAGCGACTCCGGGTGCTGGAGGGACTCCTGCTTGGATGATGGTCTGGTTAATTTCGCCGGGCGCCCTGGGAGATGACCGGTCTCCCTGGCTGACAGCCATGGATGCGGCTCGTGACCGCTGGCGTCGGTCGAGAGGCCGGGCTAGTCTGTCGGGACTCTCGGATTTGTCGGACCATTGTGAAGATGATGATGGGGTACGCCATCTGGAGGACCGCGATCTGTGGCGGCTCCTATGGGAGCTGCGTCTCCGGTGGTAATGTCGGGATCGCCTTTTAGAGGGATGTGGGGAATGGCGTCGGGACTCGTCGGAGGAGGTTGGGGAGGACCTGCCGCGCCTATGCCTGCGCCTGCTGTGGCTATGGGTGCGCTGGGGGGCGACCGAGGGGACATTATAACTTGTGCTAATTGTTTCGCAGGGCGGGTTATGTGCAGTAACTAAGTGGTTTCCGCTGGTTAATGTTGGGATGTGCACTGAATGTGGTGAGTTAGTGGGGATTACGTGGTTAGTGGTGTGCTGAGCATTGCTGGGGGGCAGGAGTGGGAGTATAGGGGGCATTGTATGTCTGGTAAGGGCTGTGTGAGGGGGGGCTGTTAGTGGGGCTGTGGTGTGTGTGTCAGTGGTGCTTGGTGCACTGTGTGTATTGTAATGTTATAGCCCTGCTGCAGGGAGCGCTGATCGGTCAGGAGAGACCGAGCAGAGGAACCTGCAGCTGTGGACATTACACTGGTGATCTCCGCCTCCTGTGTAAGCATCACGCTGGAGCCTGCTGGAGGGGCGGAGCCTGTAGGAGGGGAGGTGCTCGCCTGCTGGCATTGCAACAGGGGAGTGGGCGGTGCCCGGGAATGACGCTGCATGGTGGGCGGAGCCAGGACGCTCGGCCTGGAAGAGGAGGAGGTGATTTGTCTCCTGGATCTCTGGAGGGGGCAGGGCGCTTCCACGTGGGGCTTAGCTTTTCCTGGCCGGCGCCGGTGATGCAGGGGTTCACCGGTGACCCGGAGGCGCTGTGGGGGGCGAGAGCAGCGCTGGGAGCGTCGGTCTCCCTGGCTCGGCAGCTCCCTAGGCTTGGTTTGGGCTGAGAGCTCCGTGTGCAGGGGGCTAGTGACCGGCTGGATCCCGGGGGAGCTAGTGCTGGAGTGTGGGGCTGCGGGGGAGGCTAGCGAGCACTCGGGCTGATCTATGGGGAGGTCCGGAGGGGCTGTGGTGGGGACTTGTGAGGATGAGGCCTGGGCATACAGATCTATGGGGTGGCCTGGAGGGGCTGCGGTGGACGGAGTCCCAGGGATGGATAGAATTC